>NW_025956518.1:0-106817 GCF_023159225.1 Perognathus longimembris pacificus
CATTCTTCAATGAAATAGAGAAAACAACTCATAAATTCATATGGAACAGCAAAAGACCTAGAATAGCCAAAGTAATTCCAGGCAAAAGAAGCAGTGCAGGAGGAATCACAATACCAGACTTCAAGCTCCATTATAGAATCTTCATAACAAAAACTGCCTGGTATTGGTATAAAAACAGAACTGAAAACCAATAGAATAGAATAGAAGACTCAGAAATAAAGCCACATTCTTACAGTCAGCTGATATTTGACAGAGGAGCTAAAGACATACAATGGAAAAAACATAGCCTCTTCAAGAACTGGTGCTGTGAAAACTGTACAGCCACATGTAGAAAACTCAAAGTAGACCCTAGCCTATCACCATGCACCAAGATTAACTCAAAATAGATTAAGTATCTCAACATCAGACCTGAATCCTTGAAACTACTCAAAGACAGAGTTGGAGAGATGCTAGAACTTATCTGAATACAGTCCTAGGGACACAACAGATAAGGGAGAGTCTCGACAAATGGGACTGCTACAAAATAAAATGTTTCTGCACAGCTAAAGACATAGACACTAAACTAGAAAGACAGCCAACCATATGAGAAAGGATCTTCTCCAGCACAGTAACAGCCGTCATCTACAGAGACTTAAAAAACTAACCCTCTCCAAACCCAGTAAACCAATTATTAAATGGGTACACGAGCTAAAGAGAGACTTCACAGGAGAAGAAATAAAAATGGCAAGGAAACATATGAGGAAATGTTCAACAGCCCTAGCAGTAAAGGAAATGCAAATAAAAACAACCCTGAGATACTACCTCACTCCAGTTAGAATGGCCTATACTCTGAACTCAGGCAACAACAAATGCTGGAGGAGATGCAGGGAAAGAGGAACCCTTCTCCACTGTTAGTGGGAGTGTCAACTAGTACAACCACTTTGGAGAACAGTATGGAGGTTCCTCAAAAAGCTCAGCATAGACATACCCTATGACCCAGCCATACCACTCCTAGGCATCTATCCTGAACAACAGGTCTCCGGATATCAAAAAGACATCTGCACATCCATGTTTATCACTGCACAATTCACAATAGCCCAACTATGGAAACAACCCAGATGCCCCACTACAGATGAATGGATACAAAAAATGTGGTGCCTATACAGAATGGAATACTACATGGCGATTAGAAATGACAAATTATAGGGGCTGGGGATATGGCCTAGTGGCAAGAGAGCTTGCCACATATACATGAGGCCCTGGGTTCGATTCCCCAGCACCACACATACAGAAAATGGCCAGAAGTGGCGCTGTGGCTCAAGTGGCAGAGTGCTAGCCTTAAGCAAAAGGAAGCCAGGGACAGTGCTCAGGCCCTGAGTCCAAGGCCCAGGACTGGCCAAAAAAAAAAAAAAAAAAAAAAGACAAAATATTGGTATTCACAGGAAATGGCCAGAACCTGAACAAATAATGTTGAATGAGACAAGCCTAGAACATAGAACAAAGAGGCATGATCTCCTTGATATATATCAAGGAGACTGTTAAAGTGTGTGTGTGGGGGGGGGGGGGGGGAGGTTAGGGGAGGGGGAACAGTAGAGACCAGGTCTGAGAAACAAAAAACCTTTTTCAAATGGTATTTTCACAGGTTTGGGTCAGCAACCTTACATTATGTTTAAGCAAAAACAACTCCAAGAGAAAGACACAGGAAGATTCTATTGTTGACATTACATTTAAAGTTCTAGGTGAATTTCCTTTTGCATATGCTATGTGGTTACTGTATATGATTTTGGTACACTGGGTACTGTATATATGCTTTCCCGATCTAGGGAAAGGAAAAAAAAATGAGGATATAAGAAATGTACTCACTGCCTTATTATGTAACTGTACCCCTTTTGCACAACACCTTGTCAACAAAATTTAATTAATGAAAAAGAGTAAAAAAAAAAAAAAAGGAATGTATTAAGTTGAGGGGGTGGAATTCAACAAGAAATAACAGAAAAGTTTAAGATTTAGAAAGCAAGCTGCCAGCTAAGAAGCCACAGACTGGAAAAGACAGATATTTTGAAATGAAGAACTGGCTGTTCTTGATCAAACAAGACAGCAAAAAGGCACCTACCCAGCAGCAGTAAATCCCACTTAGAGAAAACCTGAGTTACTTCTCCAAGCCTGGCACACAAACTGGACATCTAAGTAAGATACAAGGATAAGGGCAGGATGCCTCTGAATAAGAATATTAAAAGTTTTAACTCCTTATTCTTTAAGGGATAAGAAGATGTCTGTCTTTAAGGTACTGGATTAAAAATTTCATTAAGAATCATAGCAGCTATTTCTTCATTATATTCCTTTCATATTTCTCTTTAGGCCTAAAATAAAGGTTTAGAAAAGTTCTAGGACAACCCTCCAAATGTGGTAAAGGCATTAGCCTTGAGCCCATGCCCTGAGACTAAGCCCCATGACCAATAACCTTCTACATTCCTCCCCCCCAAATTACAACTACAACTTTTGATCTCAAGAATTTAGATGTTCTATTCTCACCTCATTGCACTCCTAAAGAAAACCATAATATTTGGCTAAGAGCTAGGGCATGCTGATTAGGAAATGCAAGTCAGAGATAAAAGTAAAATCACGTCACCAGGAATGAAAAATGTAAGAATTTTAAATTAATTAAAGCCTAGCACACATGGCTTACATGTAATAATTGTAGCTATTCAGGAGTCTGAGATCTAAGGATTACAGTTCAGACAGAGCCTGCTCAAGCAGGATAGTCCAATTAACCATGAGGAAGAAAGAAAAGGAGTACAGGGGAGAGAGGGAGAGAGGGAGAGAGGGAGAAAGAGAGAGGGAGAGAGAGAGCATAGACAAAAGAAAGAAGATGAAAGGAAGGAAGGAAGGAAGGAAGGAAGGAAGGAAGGAAGGAAGGAAGGAAGGAAGGAAGGAAGGAAGGAAGGAAGGAAGGGAGGGAGGGAGGGAGGGAGGGAGGGAGGGAGGGAGGGAGGGAGGGAAGAAAAGCAAGAGTGAAGTTATGGTAGAGCATTAATTCTGAACTAAGTTCAGGGACAGAACCCAGATCCTGGGATTAGATTCAGGTGCATGGGCATGTGCACAAACATACCCCAACAGAAACAAGTGAAACAAAGAAGCAAGGTCAAATATGGGCTATGAATAAAATTCTTTACAATGGCTGATTTCTATACTTCAAAGCAGAAGCCTCAAAAAACAAACACAACCAAAAACAAAAGAAAAGGGGCAGAAGAAGGCCAAATGTCCAGAGGCCAAACTATCCACACATGAAAGAAAACAATGGAGTAAGTATAGACTTAGTAGCAGTGATCCCCAAAATGATGGTCTTTAAAGATAAATGATGCCCAAAGATTTCCAATATTTCAGTCCCAACTGGTCAACTAACAATATTCTCCTACAAACCCAGGTACCTCTCAACAAAGCTAAGAGATAACCAAGATTCTACCTTGACTGACTTCCTTGAAAGGCTCTGTAAACAAAGTTGGTCAACGATATCAATAAAGTATGCATAAATATTAAAAGAACTTTATTTTCTCTAAAAAGACTTCTTGCTTTACCAAAATATTAGGATGGGTTTTGTAAGTTTTTAAGTAGATATATAATTTGAGATTCCACCATGGTCTTTATTTAAAACTGCTTCTAAGAGGGCTGGGAATGTAGTTTAAGGGCACAGTCCTTGCCTAGCATGCACTTGGTCCTTGGTTCGATTCTTCAGCACCACATAAACAGAAAAGGCCAGAAGTGGCACTGTGACTCAAGCGGTAAAGTGCTGGCCTTGAGCAAAAAGAAGCCACGTACAGTGCTCAGGCCCTGATGCAAAAAAAAAAAAAGAACTAAGAAAATTTTATTTTAGTAGAAAAAATTTATAAAGTTTATTTTACATTAAGCATGAAGAAGACAGAAAAAAATATTCTAATACAAAAGAGCAGATATAAGAAATTATGAGGATGTGTTTTCTGGGGGAAAGGTTGATGGAAAGAGAAAATGCTTTTGGATAAGCGAGTGTTTTGAAAAGAAAACTTTACCTAAGAGTGTTCCAAAATGGAAAAATCAAACAATCCCAAAGACCAACCTTAAGATAGTTGGTCTTAAAAAAGTACATTCCGGGTGGGAATATGGCCTAATGGCCAAGAGGGCTCGCCTCATATACATGAAGCCCTGGGTTCGATTCCCTGCCACCACATATATAGTAAACAGCCAGAAGTAGCACTGTGGCTCAAGGAGCAAAAAGAAACCAGGGACAGTGCTCACGCTTTGAGTCCAAGGCCCAGGAATGGCATGAAGAAAGGAAGGAAAGAAGGAAGGAAAGAAGGAAGGAAGGGAGGGAAGGAGGGAGGGAGGGAGGGAATGAAGGGAGGGAAGGAAATTGTTTATAATTGTTGACCCTACAGCTTAAACTTAGGAACTAGTGCTTTCCCTCATCTTTTGGGTGCAATCAACTTTTAAGGACCAAGATGTGATGCTTGGATGGTAAAAACATCTAATTTTTATCTTGTAATACTTTGCCCACAATAAAATTTGCAAAAAGACAATATAAATTTTCAAGATGAAAATTATTTCTGCTAATTTTATCAGGTCTATTGTGAGAACTGAATGCTAATTAAATCAGATTACTGTCTATTGCTTAATTTCATGTCCTATTACATATGCGGGTTTTTCATCTAAGTGCTTTGAAGAATTCACTGGGTATATAAATTGTTTTGTATGGTACTCCCTTGCTGATCCTAAGGCATGAACTCAGGACACTGTCACTGGTTTTTGTTTTGATTTTTGGTGGACTTTTTTTTCCCTGAAGACTAGTGTACTTGAGCACCCTATTCATGGCTTTTGGGTGACTAATTAGCAATATTAATATTATGGTCTGTCCTGCCTGGGCTGGGTTTGAGTCATGGTCCTCAATCTCAACCTGCTAAGTAGCTAGAATTACAGGCATGAGCCACTGGTACCTAGTTTATTGGGTATCTAAATTTCAATGTAGTGGGGTTGGGAATATGAATTAGTGGTAGAGTGCTTGTCTTGCCTGAATGAAGCGTTGGATTAGATTCCTCAGTACCTCATACACAGAAAAAGCCAGAAATGGTACTGTGGCTCAAGTAGTAATGTACAGCCTTGAGTGCAAAGAAACCAGGGACAATACTGAGGTGCTGAGTTCAAATGCCAGGACTGGCAAAAAAAAAAAAAAATGCAGGCAAAATGATGGGCATGTGCTTTCTTCATTCAGGATGCTAAATAAATCTTAGGTTAAATAAAAGTTTAGGAATGAACGGATGCTCTACATATAAAATGTGCTTTTGATTTTGTTTTACTAGTACTAACCTTACGTGTGTGCGCATGTAAGTATATATATTTCCTATTTGTAAGATGAAGCATGATAGTGCCAGTATCAGACAGTGCCAGTATCAGACAGATCACAAACATTACGAAAATCCAGGAAACGCCTGAGTACCACACAAAAGACTATCACTTGTTCTCATGTCCACAGAACAGAATTTGGAAGGTAGCTCTTCCCCCACCTCCAGAGAAAAACACCATCTTTGGCCAGAGCAGACAGGAAATAAAGCAGGCCAGGAAAAAGAGAGGATGAAGGGGCCATCTTTGAAAAGAGAAAAGGAATATGAGCAGTGAGAGCCAGCTCCGCCCAGGGGAAGTTCTACCCAACCCAGGTGGGGTTGTGGGGGTTTTGGCCTCAGGTAAACACAGCCACAGATGGCCAGGGCAGCGGCCAATCTCCAGTTGCAGGTTGCAGGAATTTAAAAAAATAAAACAAAAAGTGGAGAGCAGCTCCTGGTGGGACTAAGATCACCTCAGCATGGGGCTGGGGATATGGCCTAGTGGCAAGAGTGCTTGCCTCATATACATGAAGCCCTGAGTTCAATTCTCCAGCACCACATATACAGAAAACAGCCAGAAGAGACGCTGTGGCTCAAGTGGCAGAGTGCTAGCCTTGAGCAAAAAGAAGCCAGGGACATGGGGATATGGCCTAGTGGCAAGAGCGCCTGCCTCTTATACATGAAGCCCTCGGTTCGATTCCCCAGCACCACATATACAGAAAATGGCCAGAAGTGGCGCTGTGACTCAAGTGGCAGAGTGCTAGCCTTGAGCAAAAAGAAGCCAGGAACAGTGCTCAGGCCCTGAGTCCAAGGGCCAGGACTGGCAAAAAAAAAAAAAAAGAAAAGAAAAAAAAAAAGAAGCCAGGGACAGTGCTCAGGCCCTGAGTTCAAGCCCAGGACTGGCAAAAAACAAAAACAAAAAAAAGGTCACCTCAGCAAACAGAAAGGGAGAACCCAAGGTTTCCAAGACTGACCAGCGTTCCCCAGTTACAGAGGGCACCCAACTCATACCCGCAAGTGCTGGCACCTCACAGCACTAGGAATACATGAGCCTTGGAGGAGGATCACAGTAGACATACCCCCTGGAAACTGTAAGTCACTCAAACCAGCCAGGCCACAGGCAAATAAACTATCATAAGAAAACCAGAGGCTCCCAAACCCAAAGAAACATGGACTCTATGGCCTCCCTTATTGGGAATAATTAGCACAGGCAAGTCACAGCAAAGGATCACAAGAGCCCAATAGCTATACCCTTATGATCACATAAGATGATGCTAAGTGAAATGAACTCTATTTTATGGAAATGGTTGTTATATCACAGTTGTAACTTCTTTCAACTTCCCATGTGTATCTGTAGCTTCTACTATTGATGATGTTCTTGTATCACCTTGTGATTGTATCTACACTATCTCTGTAATCTTACCTGAGTATATTGGAAACCGTGTATACTGGTATTAGAACTAGGAAATTGAAAGGGAATACCAAAATTGAGAGACACAGGGTAAAAAAAGAGAAACAACTACAAAAGCAATATTTGCAAAACTGTTTGGTGTAAGTGAACTGAACACCTCGGGGGGGAGGGGGAAGAGTAAGGGGGAGTGGGGAGGGGGGTATGAGGGACAAGGTAACAAACAGTACAAGAAATGTATCCAATGCCTAACGTATGAAACTGTAACCTCTCTGTACATCAGTTTTAATAATAAAAACTTAAAAAAAAAAAAAAGAAAACCAGAGGTTCCATTAAATAGAGGAAAGAAGACACAGAACCAGATACAAGACCAGCCAAACAAGGAAGACTTCGCAACAATTCTAACTATTCAATTTGTGTCCGATTTTTGGTCATTCTTATATTTTGTAATATTTTTTAAATTTTTTATCTTATTTTTTTACTTGATATTGACATTCCATGTTTTGTTCTTTTTGTCCTCTCTCCTCTTTTATATTTTTACATTTTTATTCTTTTTTATCATTTCATTTTTACTCTGATACTTTTTAAAAATCTCTTTTTTCTTCTTCCTCATACTTAGTATGTTTACATAGACAACAGTATAAAATATGCTTTCTTCCCTATTGGGTACAGAAAAAATTCAGCCCCCAGTTACCAGAAACCTCAATTTCCCAAGCTCAGTACCCTCATATTTAGCAATATTCTTCTCTACAGTCCTTCATCCACTTTGTTTTTGTTTGTTTTTTATTGTCAAGATGATTTATAGAGGGGTTACAGTTAAATACTTAAGGTAGTGAATACATATACATTTCTTCTCATACTTGTTACCCCCTTCCTCATTTTTCTCCCTCCTTCCCTTCCCCAACCCACTCCCCTTGTTTTCTTCATTAAAAAAAAAAAAAAGCTTCCCTCTGATGAACACTGGCAATCTAGTCTACAATGCTTATTTATTAACTCTATGATTACATAATTCCTTCCAGATCGGGTGATAAAAACATATACATTTCTTCTGTTTTATTGTAATCCAGTCCTTCTTTTTCTCTCATTTCTTCCCTCCTCGCTGATGCCCTTGAGTTGCTTAGTTTGATCTCATCAGTGTCCTTTGCAGTGTTTGGGCCCTTTCTATTGTTTTTCTATTTTATTTTACCCCCCATTTCCCACTAATTCTGTGCCCTCCTCCCAAGTTCTTTCAGATGTGCACATGTATATGCCATATGTGAGGTAAAGAATACCAGGCCCTTTAAATTCTCTAAGACTAATTACAAAGAAGTCCTTTGCTTCCTTATCTTTGTAGTTCTTTTCAGCCTAGATATTAATATATGAACATATAAATTAGTGTTTAGGTTTTATTTTGGTACCTTTGTCCCAAGACTGAACTTTTTGGTCTCTCTGTGGATTGGCACCTTGGGTCCAGTTTTGTCATACTTGATCAGAGACCATGTGCAGTTCATATCTATGTTCTTGGCTTGCCTTGCTCAACATGATTTGTTCTAGACCTGTCCATTTCCCTGTGAATGACATTATTTTATCATTTCTAAAAGCTGTGTAGAATTTTATTGTATACATTGTTTTTCTTTGCCATTTTTATTTCCTTTTCTGTGAAATCTCTCTTAGCTCCCTTGCTCACTTAGTGATTGGCTTATTAGGTTTGGGAGGGATTACTTTCTTGAGCTCTCTGTATAAAATGGGACGGGACATTAGGCATCTGTTTCCTTGCTGCTGAAGATCTTTTCCCAGCTGGTTGGCTGGGACTTTCTAGTTTAGTAGCTATGTCTATAGCTGTGCAGAAACATTTTGATGTAGTCCCCTTTGTCTGTCTCCAATCTGTTGTTCCCTAGGATTCTATTCAGGAAGCTCCTGCCTATGCCTATAAGTTTTTGTGTCTCTCCTACCCTGTGCCACAGTAGTTTCTTTCTTCACTTCCTAAGGTCCCTAGAGATTTCTCCTCTCTGCTCCCCTGAATTGTTTCTGGAAATCTGACTTAATGTCCTTGGCCAATTCTGTCATCATATCCTGAACTCTTTTTTTATTCTCCATCTCTTGTTCACCCCTTACTGGGGTTTTTTTCTTGGGATGCTGTTGATTTTTGGAGCAAGTGTGTTGACTTGACCATTCATGAAACTTGTAATTTTTCTTTGTAATTTTCGCATGTGGAAGTAGGGGTTATGGGAACTTATTGTCCACACCACCCCAGCTCTTCCTTTTGGTGGCCAGTCCTGTGCTGGTTCACACTGGTCCACTGATCAAATAAGACCTCAGGCCACTGATGCCTATGCGTACATTTGGGTCCACTTTAGCAGGATGGCAATTCTGGACAGCTGGGCTGATTTGCTGTGAGAACTGAGTTCATTACATTCAAGTTTCATAGTTAGGAGTTGGCTTTAGAAAGGCTGGGTTTCTAGCAAGTGAACTGGGCTTTTTGTCCCTTTGTTGTTTTTCCTTGCCTGTGGCCAGTTCTACTGCTTCTACATTCCTGACCTATGCATGTGTGTGCTGCCAAAGCGTTCACAGTTTCTGCAGTTATAGATGGAAGTAGATTCAGTGTCTTTCTCTGTGAACCAGTGCTTTGCCACTGCTGTGTATTTTCCCTTGTAAGTACCCTGATAGTGGATAGTGAGTCACCAATAGGAAAGACTTGGGAGACTTCCTCCTCCCCTCCCCACTCCCATCCCTGCTGGCTACTGGCACTGAAGTGTACCTACCGGAATAAGCAATCCTGGGGAGCGAGTGCATGCACCCTAGTTCTCTGCTGAGGAGTGTTCCACCAACTGCTGCCTCTTATGTGCTCCCAATAGCCAATACTATGGGAGATATAGTTTTTTTTTTTAATTTTCTTTCATTACTAGATTTTTTTGTTAATTTTAATTTTTTTTGGTAATTTTTTATTCTTTCACACTTTTTCATTTCAGTAAAGCTAAATCAAAATTATCATCGCTCTGTTCCTTTTACTCCCTTCATTTTGCTACTCTAAATTTCTTGTAAATTTACTTCTACATCACTGGCCATAAAAAATATGAATGTCAAAACTACACTGAGATTACACCTCACCCCAGTAGAATGTCCATTATCAGGAAAACTAATAATAAAATATGCTGGAGGGAATGTAGCAAAAAGAGAACCCTTCCACACTGTTGTTGGGAATGTAAACTTGTTCAACCACTCTGGGAAGCA
Source organism: Perognathus longimembris pacificus (assembly GCF_023159225.1). Classification (NCBI taxonomy): domain Eukaryota; kingdom Metazoa; phylum Chordata; class Mammalia; order Rodentia; family Heteromyidae; genus Perognathus; species Perognathus longimembris. The sequence continues at coordinate 9,946 of NW_025956518.1, forward strand.
GTACAGAACTTCTTTAAAAAGCTAAACATAGAGATCCCCATGACCCAGCAGCCCCATTTTTGGACATCTACCTGAAAGGCTACAGGCAAGACCACACCAAAGCTACCAGCACAACTATGTTCATCACAACACAATTTGACATCGTTAAAATATGGAAGCATCCCAGATCCCCTCAGTAGATAAGTGGATCAAGAAAATGTGGTATATACACACAATGAATTCTATGCGTCATGAGGAAGAAAGACAATGCCCCATTCATAAAGAAATGGAAGAACTTGGAAAAAAAATCATACTAAGTGAGGTGAGCCAGACCCATAAAAACATAAGACTCTATGGTTTCCCTCATTGAGAATAAATAGTACACATCTAGGATAATGCTAGCAGAAGATCACAATAGCTCAATAGCTATGCGCATATGAACATATAAGATGATGCTCAGCTAAATGAACTCCAAATTATAGAAACAAATGGTTTATAGGATTGTTGTTATTTTGAACATGCCATGGTTTTATCTCTGATATCACTGTACCTGATTTTGGTACCCTAGATATTGTGTACACGTGTATTAGAACTAGAAAAGGGAAAGGTAATAACAAGAGACAAAAGGATAAAAAGACAAACCAATGCAGCAGTAATAATTATAAAACTATATGGTGTAAACAAATTCGTGGGGGAGGGGAGAATAGGGAATGCAGAAGGCAGGGGGAAAATGAGGGAGAAGGTAACAAGTTGGATAAGAAATGTAAGCACTGTCTTACACATGAAACATTAACAATAAAGAAGTGGGGGGAAAATAGCAACCTATTCCATGTGTTTTCACTCCAGATTTGTATTATCTGTGGAACAGAGCAGAACTTTTGAAGAAAGGGATGGGGATAAAGTGTGTGTGTGTGTGTGTGTGTGTGTGTGTGTGAAAACGATAACGTTTGATGAGAACTAGCTTAAGTGGATCATGTCTATAATCCTAGCTAGTAAAGAAGGGTGAGGTCTTACGTTCATGGTTTGAAGCTACCTCAGACACTCTTATGTCCATTTAACTACCAAAAAGGCTGAAAGTGGAGTTGTAGTTCAAATAGCACAACACTAGCCTTTCAAGGAATAAAGCTCAAGCACTAGCAACAAAAAAAAAAATTAAAGGAGGAAATAGAATATTGAAAGTTAAATGTCGGGCTGGGGATATAGCCTAGTGGCAAGAGTGCCTGCCTCGGATACACGAGGCCCTAGGTTCGATTCCCCAGCACCACATATACAGAAAACGGCCAGAAGCAGCGCTGTGGCTCAAGTGGCAGAGTGCTAGCCTTGAGCGGGAAGAAGCCAGGGACGGTGCTCGGGCCCTGAGTCCAAGGCCCAGGACTGGCCAAAAAAAAAAAAAAAAAAAAGTTAAATATCACCTAGAATGAGCAGATTTTTCAACATAAACACTAGATGGAAGAAAGACACAGAAGGGGGCTGGGGATATAGCCTAGTGGCAAGAGTGCCTGCCTCGGATACACGAGGCCCTAGGTTCGATTCCCCCGCACCACATATACAGAAAACGGCCAGAAGCGGCGCTGGTGGCTCAAGTGGCAGAGTGCTAGCCTTGAGTGGGAAGAAGCCAGGGACAGTGCTCAGGCCCTGAGTCCAAGGCCCACGACTGGCCAAAAAAAAAAAAAAGAAAGACACAGAAGGTAAGTCGAAGCATTGAAATATCATAGCCAATCTGAGCTATTACAGCCAGTAAGACTTTCCTTCATAAATAAAAGCTTAAGTAATTCATGTTTATTCCATCAGCATTGTAAAAGACACTTAAAAGTCTTCTACTCACAAAAGAAAGCAAAATACATATGTATACATACATACATACATACATACATACATACACATATATGTATTTATATATATAGACACAAAAAAAATGTTTGTGAGCCAGGTGCCCACGGCCCATGTCTTGCAATCCTAGTTACTAAAAAAAGAGATTTGAGAATTGTGGTTTGAAGCTAGGCCTGTCACAAGTTTCCCATTAATCACCAAAAGCAGAAATAAACTTGTTGCTCAAATGATGGAGCCACATCCTTAAGCACCAAAGATCAGGGACAATGCTGAATCCTTGATTTCAAGCCCCCAGGAAACATACCAAGATTAAAAATAAAAATAAAAATAAAAATGAAAGAGGAGAAAAGAAAAGAAAGACAGGAAGAGAAGGAAGGAAGGAAGGAAGGAAGGAAGGAAGGAAGGAAGGAAGGAAGGAAGGAAGGAAGGAAGGAAAGAGACAAGAAAAGGATATAGAAAGAAAACTGTATTTGGTCTGATTAAATTCCAATGAACCTTACTAGAGACTAGTTTCGTAAAATAGAAACGGGAAAAAAGTAAGTATCACAAAGAAGAAAATAAAAATAGAAATAGATCTATCAGAATCAAATTAATGTTTATTTTTAAAAATCACTTACTTTTCAGTACTAAAATGCAGAGTATGAAAAATAAGATAATCCTAAATTACAGAAACTATTTTCTATCCACCTGTCTAATTTCTGAACCATAGCATTTTCAAATTGATTTTAGTTTGAAATATAAATTGAAAACTGTGATTATGATGAATATTTCCTAAGAAGAGACTGATAAATAGCAATTTATATTGATGACCATAAAGTAAATATTATATTGATGATCATAAAGTAAAATGCAAATTTAATTTTTGTTCTGTTAAGTAAATACACAAAAATTTCTAAGGGAGATAAAATTCAACCACAGAATTAAAAATTGACTACTGACTTTAGACCAAGACTCTTCCAAGGTAATACCAAGATTGACCAGAACTAGGATCTTTCTCCAGTGATTTCTGGAGATATTGAATAGCGTATCTTTTCTTGCTGGTTCCTACCTTCCAAGGTAATACCAAGATTGACCAGAACTAGGATCTTCCTCCAGTGATTTTTGGAGATATTGAATAGCGTATCTTTCCTTAGTGGTTCTGTCTCCAACTAGATCGATATTATGATACATCCAACCTGTAATTTAAAAAAATTACAAGTATATACCCATCATTCAATTTTGTTTTGGTGTTGTGTATCACAAAAGAACCAAATTAAAACACACTTTCAGCAATCTATTTGTCAAACCACACTTTCCAAATTAATTATACTTTATATTATACTTTAATTATACTTTCCAAATGTAATTATAGAAAAGTCTGCTTCATACCCCTTCCCCAAAAGATATAGAAACTAGTAAAGATTATTAGCAGAGAGAATATATTTAAGTGATGTGGGGGCATGGTATTGACTTAAGAGTTTAAGTCATAAATTTTCCTTTCATAACTATAATTTTTGAAAAATTTCCAAGATATATTTGGATGATATCTTTCTTCTTCCTTCCTTCTTTCCTTCCTTCCTTCCTTCCTTCCTTCCTTCCTTCCTTCCTTCCTTCCTTTTCTTATCTTTCTCTTTCTTGAGAAATTTCTAAGATACATTTGTATGATATATCTATCTTTCTTCCTTTCTTCCTCCCTTCCCTCCCATCCTCTCTCCTCCCTCTCTTCCTTCCTTCCTTCCTCTCTTTGTGGCTTGAACTCAGGGCATGAGCACTCTCCCTGAGCTTCTTGTGCTCATGGCTAACACTCTACCACTTGAGCCACAGGACTACATAGAACTTTTTCTACCTATGTGGTAAGGTAGAATCAAACCTAGGGCTACATTCGTTCTAGTCATTATGCCACATTATCCCAGCCCCTACAGTTTCTTTAAACATTGCTACACACTGAAAACTTTAGAAACCATTATTCCCCAACAATAACCAGAAGTTTACATAATCAAATATAATTCATATTAATTTTTTTAAAAAAACTTCCAAGAGGTAATTACTTCTCTGGGTTGCTTATGCAAAGATCCTAAGTATAACAAAATTTGATTAATGAACCAAACAACAAACATTATCTAAGTGAAAAGCAAGTTCAAAGAACTGTAAGAGGAGTAGAGTGTATATCCCAATGTTTGCTTAATAATTGCATTTTATTGTTTTGTTTGTTTTGGTCAGTCCTGGGGCTTGAACTCAGGGCCTGAGCACTGTCCTTGGGCTTCTTTTTGCTCAAATCTAGCACTCTGCTACTTGAGCCACAGTACACTTCTGGCCGTTTTCTCTATATGTGGTGCTGGGGAATTTAACCCATGGCTTCATGTATATGCGGCAAGCACTTTTGACACTAGGCCATATCCCTAGCCCCAAATAAGTACATTTTAAACAATAGATATACAAGCAAAATTTATGGAGTATTACTAAGAAAAATGAAAAACAAGTTGTAAATCAGGAAATGTATTATTTTTTTAAAACTATGTTTTGTTGTGTTGGAAATTATTAATAATGTAAGGCATATAATATGGCCAGCTGACCACAAACTTTAAAATATTTGCTCAGAATACAAATACTGAAAGAAACCCCAAATTTAAAAAAAGAAAAAAAGAAACTTCAACCCAAATGTTCAATACAGATATAATGGCTTAACTAAGTTAAATATTAATAGGAAACTCAGTCTTTCATTTGATTAAAAAAATACTACTTGCTGTTAAATTATTAAGTTATGTAACTCACCTGATTTTCATCAATTTTATAAAGAACTAAGCTGACTTCTTCTGGTTTAGTACAATGGTATAATATGACAAACTTAAAAACACTAGCTGTATTTAAGGAGTCTGAGTGAAGATAAGCAAAAATACAGACATACCAACTCTGGGCAAAATAAAGAAAAAAAGACACATTTACAAAAAGTAATATATGCTGGGTGCCAGTGGCTTCATCTGTAATCCTAGCTACTCATATCTAAGGACTGAGATTCAAAGCTAGCTAAAAAAAGACTTTAAATGAATATAGCAACATTTTAAATTAATAGTATACATTATATCTTTAAGAAGAATAAGACTTCTGGGAATATGGTCTAGTGGTAAAGTGCTCGCCTAGTATTACATGAAGCCCGGGGTTCAACTCCTCAGCACCACATATATAGAAAAAGCTGAAAGTGGCAGAGTGCTATCCTGGAATAAAAGGAAGCCAGCGACAGTGCTCAGGCCCTGAGTATAAGCCCCAGAACTGACCAAAAAGAGTAAGACCGCTGAGCACTGGTGGTTAATACCTATAATCCTAGCTAATGGATAGTTTCCAAATAACTACCAAAAAACCAGAAATCACTCAAAGTGGTAGGCAGAGCACTGGCCTTGAGCACAAAGAACTCAGGGAGAGCACCTAAGCTGCACAACTGACCTAAAAAAATAGGGGGGGGGGGGGGAGCTAGGAATATAGCCTAGTGGCAAGAGTGCTTGCTTCGTATATATGAAGCCTGGGTTCAATTCCTCAGCACCACAGGTCTGGCAAAAAATAAAGGAAGGGAGGGGAGGGAGGAATATGGAGGGAAAGAGGGAGGGAGGGAGGGAGGGAGGGAGGGAGGGAGGGAGGGAGAAGTAAGGAGGGAGGGAAGGAAAAGGAGACATACATGAAATTAAAATATGCTTATGAAATTTTACACAACTAGACTCCTAAATAAAATTAACTTTTTAGTTAAAGGGAAAAAATGCTCCCTTTTATAAATTAAAGCATAACAAAAAGTTTAGTATTCATGTACCTAACTGTTGTAATACAGTTGCTTTTACTTGTACAGGAAGGTTTTCTGTCTGTAAAAGCTGTTCATAGGCTTCTTTTGCAGAATGATATTTCTTCTAGGAAACAGAAGGAAAACAAGATATTTAGAAAAAACAGAATGATTATAAATCAATAAGTAGAAATATCTTTGACTTTTTTTTTTTTTTTTGGCCAGTCCTGGGCCTTGGACTCAGGGCCTGAGCACTGTCCCTGGCTTCTTCCCGCTCAAGGCTAGCACTCTGCCATCTGAGCCACAGCGCCCCTTCTGGCCATTTTTCTGTATATGTGGTGCTGGGGAATCGAACCTAGGGCCTCGTGTATCCGAGGCAGGCACTCTTGCCACTAGGCCATATCCCCAGCCCCATCTTTGACTTTTAACATTGCATAAATGGCCAAACTCAGTTCTAGTTTTCTATGGAACATAGCACAACAAAATTAAAACAACATAGATCATTCCTCGGTACTTACAGAGCTCTAGTAATTCTAGAATTCCAAAGATATCAAAATCGGCGTAATATATTTGCATATAATCTATATAAAACATCCTATAATATAAATAATCTGTAGATTATACAACCTGGAAACCCAGAATCAATGTAAAAACATTAAAAGACAAAGAAAGTCACTTCAAAGACTTTAAATGAAGATAGCAGTATTTTAAATTAATATTCTCTAGATTACATCTTAAAAAAGGGTAAGGCTTAATTAAAAAAAAGGTAAGACTGCTGGGCACTACTTAATCCTACTTAATCAGAAGGCTTAGATCTGAGAATCTCAGTTCAAAGCCAGTTTAGGCAAAATTAGTCTTAGACTCTAATTTCCAATTCATAATCAAATGAGCTGGAAGTGGAGCTCTAGATCATGTGGCAGAGTGATAGCCAGAAGCACTAATTCCTAAGACTGTCACACACACATATACATACACACAAAATCAACAACAACAAAACAAATCTCACAGGCAAAAAAGTAGAGTGGTAAAAACTTTTTGTTTTGGATACTTACATTCTCTTTATTTTTACTTTTAAAATTAAATTCAAGTAGTTATACCAAGGAATTTCAATTCAATATCTATCTATCTATCTATCTATCTATCTATCTATCTATCTATCTATCTATCTATCTACCAACCTACCTACCTACCTACCTACCTACCTATCTATATCTATGTAGATATATTATTTCTAGCTACTTAAGCGTAGTCTATGCTGGTTTGAACAATACTAATTTACATTTCCACCAGCATAAGTTCCCCTTACTCATATCACCATTGTTGTCCTCTGTTTCTTCTATAATGATGGTAGTGGCTGTCATGGTGTTGATTGACATTCCCTTGATAATTAGTGATGATGAACTTTTTTTCCTGTTCTTTAGGAATTTTTCTACTGTGTTGTGATTGAATTGTTTGTGTTCCTTATAAGTCTAGGCATTGACATGCCTACATTTTCAAATATAAAATCAGAGGGAGAAATAACAGAATGCATTTTCAGCAAAATATTGCTGATGTGAGGAAATGGTTACCTGTGTATATACAGATTTACAAGACATTTCACTTGATTCAAGCAGCAATTAAGCTTGAGAAGCCAGGCTTTGTATTCCTTTAGAATGTATTTATTCAGTCAAATGCATTTTTGTGTGCTTTAGAACTCAGTACATGAAAAGAGTTTCAGCAGATGTTTTCTCAAAAAGAAAGAAATGTAGGGCAAAGCCACAATGCAAGAATATTCAGCTATGTAATGCATAGCAGCATTAGGATTACCAGAGCAAGCCTATGGTTGGGTGCTCTCCCTGAGCTTTTCTGAAAGCTAGCACTCAGCCAGTTGAGCCACAGCTTCACTTCTGACTCTTTGTGACTATAGAGATAAAGAGTCTCCCAAACATTTCTGTCTGGGCTTGTTTCATTCTGAAATCTTCAGATCGCTTGCCTTTGAGTACCTAGGATTACAGTTGTAAGTCATAGGTGCCTACTAGACAACAGGGCTTTCCTTTTGGCAACTTCTTTCAAATTCTCTATCATGAATTCCAGTTTGATATTTTAAGCACTTTTCCTATACAGCATTTTTTCCCCCAAGTCAGTTTTGGAATGCAGATTTCTGGGTAAGAAGATTGGATATATTGATGACCACACTTCGCTGCCCTTTTTTGTGGCAGACATGGATCTGGAAAACACTTTTGAAACTATTGAAAGAATTTTATACATGAAGAAGCTGGGTGCCAGTGGCTCATGCCTATAATCCTAACTACTCAGAAGGCTCAGTCTGAGGATCTCAGTTCAAATCTAGCGCAGGCAAGAAAGTCTGTGGGACTCTAATCTCCAATTAGCGAGGCGAGCGAGGGAGTGAGAGAGAGAGAGCACTGCATGTGGAGCTATGGCTCAAGTGATAGCACTCAGACTGCTAACCTTGAGCAAAAGTATCTCAAAATAGTACCCAGGCCCTCACTTCAAGACTAGGGCTGACAGAGGAAGGGAGAGAGGGAGGGAGGGAGGAGGGAGGGAGACAAAGAGAACAGAAGGAAGGAAGGAAGGAAGGAAGGAAGGAAGGAAGGAAGGAAGGAAATCATAAATGATGGGACTGATGCTACTGTTGTGAATGATGAGCCAGGAGGCAAAAGGGTATATGAAAATGTTGATGACCACAGTTCATATGGAGAAGTAAACATAGTAGGACAGCAACATTATAGGGGCCACAGGGGCAGCCAGGAGAGAATGAAGAGCAAGTCCACAGTGACCAGCATCTTAATAATCTTCTGCTTCTTCTTGGATACCATGGTTCTGCTTGTTTGAGTGGGGAATTGCATTCTACATAAGAGAATTCCAATCCTGCCATACATGATGACCGTGAGAAACAAGGGAACCAGGTAGATGGTGGAAAAGAGCATAGTGATATAGATGTTTTTCATTTCCTGATTAGCCCAGTAGACTGGGTAATTTTATTCTGGGAGCTGAGTCTCTCTCAGTTAATGTTTTTCTTCCATATGTATAACATAACTGGATGAAGACATATTAATGATTGCCAGCACCCAGATGATCACAGTAATGAAAATGCTAGACTGATGATAATCTTGGTTCTCCAAAAGCAGCTACTTCAACTAAAGACTGAAGACGAGGTGATATTCCCCAGACCATAATCTGACATTACATATGGTATTCCATATGGTCATCCTGCAATCTAGAAGCTGAGTTCTGGAAATGGAAACCACAGTCATAGGAGGCTCCACTGGGAATGCCTTTTCAGAGGCAAATTGACTCCATAGGTTGCTGCAGAACTCAGTGGAACTTGTAACTATTAGGAGGAAAACTGTGGAACTTCTAACATTGGAAAGCAGTGAGTGTCTAGCTAAAACGCACAGGCACACTGCCATTCTGAGACAAAGCTTGTGCTTTTACTGCTAACACATATACTACACCATTTCAAAATCTGAAAACAATATTTATAATCAACTACCTCAATGTTTCATAGTGAATACTTCTCAAATATATATTGCACATATATACTCACATCAGAACTGAAAAAAAAATTCTCAAATTGTAAAATAAAATCTATATGTACATGAATAATGAAATTTTAAAAAAAATAAATTTTCTGATAAAAGTGCTCCACTGATGAATGACATGGGGGAAATTAGAGGCTACATTTAAATATACACTTAAAATAGCAACATAAATAGTTCTAAAGGTTGCTGGATGTCAGTGGCTCATGCCTGTAATCCTCAAGTAGTACAGTGCTAGCTTGAACAAGAGACATGAAGCTCAGAAACAGCACTCAGGCTCTGAGTTCAAGCCATAGGACTGACAAAAACAACAATAATTAAATAGACAAAACACCTTTCTAAAAAATTAACAAAAACACAGGCACCTGGGGGTATGAATCAGGTGGTGAGTGGATTCCTACCTAGGAAGGACAACATTCTGAGTTCAAACCCAAAACTAAAAGAAAATTGTTTTGTTAATTTTTGAGAGTTTGAACTTAGCCTGAGTGCTATTCCTAAGCTCTTTTCCCTCAAGGACTTATCTACCACTTTAAGATGATAAATTCTTGTATAATACATGAATATATATGCTATTTTGTACTTGTAGATATTATTCTACACTTAAAAAAAATTCTACCACAAAACAACTACCACCCAAACAACTGTGTTAAAAATCTAGTAGGGGCTGGAATATGGCCTAGTGGCAAGAGTGCTTGACTCGTATACATGAGGCCCTGGGTTCAATTCCCCAGTACCACATATACAGAAAATGGCCAGAAGTGGCACTGTGGCTCAAGTGGCAGAGTGCTAGCCTTGACCAAAAAGAAGCCAGGGACAATGTTCAGGCCCTGAGTCTAAGGCCCAGGACTGGCAAAAAAAAAAAAAAAAAAGTAAAAAATCTAGTAAAGTTACATAGTACCTGTCTAACACAGACAAATCAGGTTAGGAATATTCCTTAAAACCACCAAGATTTTTGCTGAAAAACTTAAAACACTAAAGAGATACAAAAACACCACAAGTGGGGATAGAAGGGGAAAACTGGGAAGCAATGAGGGGGAAAGGGAGCTATTGCCCAAAAAGAACTGTGTTCTTTATATAGGTACTCTTATGTAACTGTTATCCCTATGTATACCATCTTCACAATAACAACTAAAAAACCAAAAGAAATAAAAAAATACTGTATGTAGCTTGAAAGACTAAACATTATTTGAATGCTAATACTACCCAAAGTAACCCACAGGCTATTACTCTTGAAAACAAAGTAATCCATTCTCCAAGTTATACTGATTTTCTAGGGATGTAGCATACTCTAAAAAAAAACCAAAAAAATAACAAAATTAGTGTAGTATAATTGTCTGTTTTACACCTAACTACATAGCTATAACAATTGTAACCTGAGTGTTTGCAAAAAGGATAATATTCTAAGGCCAATAAATTACACAAAAAGCCCATAAGTAAACCCTATTACTATCTTTTGTCAATTTATGGTATTTTGTGAGAATAATACCTTAGTTGTTTAACAAAGAACACACTATTCAATAAGTCATTCTAGCATACTGAATATCCACTTGCCTTTCTCTACAAATGTCAACAAGTGGGAAAAAAAATCTCCTTGGGCTTGTCTATATGTAAGAATTAACAGGAAGAAACATCCCTTTCTTTATACTGAGTCATCAAATACAATCACTTATATATTTTAATATACATAAATTTATTTATTTTTGGCCAATCCTGGGGCTTGGACTCAGTGCCTGAGCAGGGCCTGAGCACTGTCCCTGGCTTCTTTTTGCTCAAGGCTAGCACTCTGCCACTTGAGCCACAGCGCCACCTCTGGCCATTTTCTGTATATGTGGTGCTGGGGAATCGAACCCAGGGCCTCATGTATATGAGGCAGGCACTCTTGCTACTAGGCCATATCCCCAGCCCCAATATACTTAAATTTATTTCCAGGGTTTTATAGGAACTAATGCTCCCAACAGTAATGCCAGGACTTCTTTTCATTATTCTGAGAGAAACTTCCATGATTAGCTATCGATTAATTAAGCTAAGGAATTATCCATTTAGTTTTTGAGATTAACTTTTTGGCCTCTGTGTGCCAATCCTTGAGATGAACTTGGGGTTTGAATACTGTCGCTGAGCATTTATGCTTAAGAATAATAGCTCTCTACCCTGGAGCTACAGCTCCACTTCTGTCTTTTAGGTGGTTAACTGGAGACAAGAGTCTTATGGGTTTGATCTTCAGACCTCAACCTCCTAGGTTGTGGGGCACCTAGGGTTGTGGGCATCAACCACCAGCTCTTGGAAAGTTATTGCAACTGACATTAAAAAATAATAATAAATGCAACTGGTATTTATCTGGACAAGTTTTCTTAATTATACATATGGCTAATTATGTGGACTGATGTACAAATATCAACTTTTACAAATCTGGCACAACCACCAACCATAACTAATTCTATTTTAATCAGATTTTTTTTTTACTCTTTTTCTTCTTTTATCACGTATGGCACTATGAGTCATATGTTCACTTTTATCTATCTGGTTTGAACACTAAGGTAACACTATCTACAGAGGTGGGAAAAGTTTCTTCCCCTACTCTTGGTTAAAAGAACTATATAAGAACTGGTGAGCTGGGAATGTGGCTTGGTAGTAGAGTGCTTGACTAGCATGGCCCTGGGTTCAATTCCAGAAACAGAAAAGTGGTGCTGTGGCTCAAGTGGTAGAGTGGTAGCCCTAGAGCTTAAAAAAAGCTCAGCAATAGGGTCCAAACCCTGAGTTCAAGACCCATGACTTGGGGGGAAAGAAGGGTTTCATTTATCTCACAATGTCTGATAAAACTTCAACAGAAATAATCTAAACTTGGTGATTTTTCTCAACTACTTTAATATACTAATTCAATTTCAATAATAAATGACTTCCCTTCCGTGACTTTTACTTGGTCATTGTGTCTTTTAAGAAATTAAGGTAATTTTATCTAAGTTATCAAATATATAGCCATGAAGTTACCAAGCACTTAGTACATGGACTTTTTAAATTAAGAGTAATAAACTGTTTTATAAAATATGTTACTAACAATTTTCTTCCTTCTTATCTCTATGGAATTATGTTGATTTTCATAAAATGTTTAAGAATTTTAGTTATCTAATCCTTATTAGAACTTTGAAAAAACAAGCTTTTTATGGTTAGCGCAGATGCTTAGATTCCTAATACTGAAATGTTCAGTGGTACAGTGCTTGCCTAGCTATATGCAAAGACCCTAGGACCTAACACTATGTAGTCAAAGTAAAAACTAATGATGATGATAATTGCAACCACAAATAACATTTAAAATTAAAAATATTGTTTTATATCTAATGATTTTTTTACTTGTAATTTCTTGTTTACATATTTATGCAAGTTTTTTGGTTGATGACAGTTTTTGATGTTTCGGGATTTGTGCAGGAAAAAAATATCTAAAACATTTTCAAAGGTAGGTACCAGGAATATTAAATCAGTTCAAAGCCAGCCTGAGCAGAAACTCTTATCTCCAATAAACAATAAAAAGGCAAGAAGTAGAGGTAGAGTACCAGTCTTCAAAAGAAAAAATCAAATCAAAACAAAAAAACCCAACAACTAAAGGAGAGCACCCAGGCCTTAAGTTCAAGTCTGCCTACTATCATACACACACACAGAACAATGCTTCATGAATTAAGATTAGTTTATTTGAAGGGACAGCATATATGCTAATACAGAAGAAAATTTATAGACTCAATTATCTTCATGTTTTGCATAATACATTAAAAAAGCAGAACTATAAGTAATCAAATTAATTACCCTTGGGCTGAGAATATGGCTTAGTGGTAGAGCGCTTGCCTAGCATAAATGAAGGCCTGGGTTTCATTTCTTTTTTTTTTTTTTTTTGGCCAGTCCTGGGCCTTGGACTCAGGCCTGAGCACTGTCCCTGGCTTCTTCCCGCTCAAGGCTAGCACTCTGCCACTTGAGCCACAGCGCCGCTTCTGGCCGTTTTCTGTATATGTGGTGCTGGGGAATCGAACCTAGGGCCTCGTGTATCCGAGGCAGGCACTCTTGCCACTAGGCTATATCCCCAGCCCTGGGTTTCATTTCTTAGTACCACATAAACAGAAAAAGCCAGAAGTGATGCTCTGGCTCAAGAGGTAGAGCGCTAGCCATGAGCAAAAAGAAGCCAGGGATAGCACTCAGGCCCTGGCCCTGAGTTTCAAGTCTTCGGGACTGGCCAAAAACAAAACAAAACAAAACAAATTAATTACCCTTTATGTTCTGCTAGGATATATTTCTTCTATATCTTCCACTATTGTGCAATAGCATTTATGTATCTCTTATTGAATTCTCTAAACTGTGTAACTTCTTTAAGTTCTCTATAACCTTCTGAAAACTACTTTTCAACATTCATGCTGCCCTAACTTCAAATAAGCTGTAAGAAATACTGACTTTTGCAGTCAGGCCCAAGTGGCTCACAACTATAATCTTAGCTACCTGGGAAGCTAAGATCTGATAACTGTGATTTAAAGCTAGTCCAGGCGGTAAACTAATTAATCATCCAAATCAGAAGTGACTAAGTCATCCAGGCCATGAGTTCAAGCCCCAGGATTGCCAACAATTAAAAAATAAATTTTAAAAAGATATACTTTTTGAAATAATTTACCCCAAGGATATTACTTTAAAAAGACTCTTTAACCAGCAAAAACCAGAAGTAGAACTATGATACTAGTGATAGAGTGCTAGCATTGAGCACAAAAGTTCAGGGACAGTACCGAGGCCCTGAGTTCAAGCTCTGGGACCAGCAAAAAGAAAAACAAGTTCAGGGACAATATGCAGCCCTGAGTTCAGGCTATAGGACCAGCAAAAAGAAAAAAAAATTCAGTTACCCATTTCCCATTTAAATAATTTTAAATAGTTTTAAACTTAAATAATTTTAAATTTAAATAATGTTAATACTTCTGAGATCTGGGTATATAGACAAAAACTATGTAATTAGGCTCAGGTGTAATGCATGAAATCAGCAGATATTAAGTTCCAGTTCCAGTCTTGGATGCAAAAAAAAAAAAACAAACAAACAATAAAAACAGGAAAGGCTATGTAATTAATTACAAAAATTAGTACATAAGGAAAATACTCCAGTTATGTTATTAAAATGAGTAAAAACAAAAAAGCTAATTGTAGACATTACTAAAATCCAACCACAAAAAAATGCTCATGTATACGTATTTCCTTAAATGTTGCTTGCATCCAAAATATCACTTTTAGGAATTCCTATTTTGTTCATTGTTTTGATTTTTCTACTTTTTCAAATTTGGCCAGGAACTAAGGATACAGCTACATCAACGTCTGTGTGTTAGAACTGCAACTGTGTGGCAACACACTGTTTTGCACATGTACTTAAAACATTTCAAAATAGACAACATGTTAAAGTCCAAATATTATACTGTGAAAAAGTCTTGCTTCCTGTTTGGGTAGGTCTAGACAAAAATTCTCCAGTTGTGCTTATCCATATAGCTGATGCCCAGCTAGTATGCTTCCCACATAGCTGGAGTGAGAGATGCATATTACCATGCTTATCATTTGGAGGATAAAGGATTGTAAACTTTTTGCCTGGACTGGCTTGCACATGAGATGAGAAAAAAGCCAGAACTACAGGCATGGTGCAAGTGATAGGTGCTGGCCTAAAAAGAGCTAAGAGAAAAACACACACACACACACACACACAAGTTTTATGGCTTAAAATATGTTACCTCTTCAAAAATTTTGGGTTATTTGCATATAGTGTAAGACTATCAATTATTTCAGAATATGATGAAATAAAGCAGCATTATCAATAAAAATTGTTCTTTTCCTATTAAATAAGATCAACTGACAATACGATAAGCAAATTTATTGCTGAGCCCTATATTCTGGTTCACAGGTTTATTGTGCATTGTTATATGGAAATCATCTTTCATTTTATGGTACTTTTGTAATATGATTTGTGTATATGCACTTGCACATACATGAATATGCATAAAGGTTCTGGGGCTGAACTCAAGGGCTAGGTGCTGTCCCTGGGCTTTTTTGCTGGAGGTTAGTACTCTACCACTTAAGCCACAGCTCCATTTCTGGTTTTCTGGAGGTTAATTGGAGGAAAGAGTCTCATGACTTTCCTGGACAAGCTGCCTTCAAACCACAAACTTCAGATCTGAACCTTCTGAGTAGTTAAGATTGCAGGTGTGAAGCAAAAACACATAGCTTGTAATAAACTTCTGAAACAAGAAATGTGATATCCACAAGAATGTACACACTGCCCTACTATGTAACTGTACGCCTTGTGCACAACACCTTGTCAAAATTTTTTGTTTAATTAATAAATTATTAAAAAAAGAAATGTGTTATCACCAGCTTTGTTCAAGATAACTTCAGTTACTTAGAACCTCTGTAGGTTTGTCTATTTTGCAAAATGCCACTGAATTTAGCCTTAGATTATGAAAATATGTACATGTTGAATTTCATTCTCTCAACCACTAACATAGGACCTTACGATTTATTTGTACAGTTCAGTTTCTTTCACCAATGTATTATATACTTCAACATACAGATCTTACAGTTCTTTCTTTAGTATTGAGCTAAGTTATTATAGGCAAATTTATAAATGTTAAAGAAAAATCTGCAACTGCTTCTTATGTTCTAATTTGATTAGTAAACAAAAACTTTAAATTTCTTAACACACTAAGTGTATCTAAGAATAAAAATGTGAAATCAATAAAATTGACATGTTCATTTCAATTAAAACCTAAAACTTTCTGGCACATTTTACATTCTCTAAGGCAAACTGAAGATTTTTTTCTGCCATATGCTACTATTATAATTTAGATATGAAATGTCCCCCTAACACTGTTTGTTAAAGACTTTGTGCCTGACCAATGGCATATGGAAGGTGACTAGGTTGCAAATTTACTAACTTCAACATGACTAAATAGGGGCAGGGAATATGGCCTAGTAGTAAAGTGCTTGCCTTGTATACATGAAGCCCTGGGTTTGATTCCTCAGCACCACATATATAGAAAAAAGCCTGAAGTGGCACTGTGGATCAAGAGGTAGATGCAAGCCTTATCAAAAAGAAGCCAGGGACAGTGCTCAGGCCCTGAGTCCACACCCCACGACTGGCAACAAAAACAAAACAAAACTAACATGACTATAGATTGATTATTAAATGGATAATGAGTTAATCCATCGAACACTCCATAGCACAACTATTAATATGGGGCCTAGTGAGAAGGAAGATTGCCAAGAGGAGCATGTCTGTGGAAAGTCTACCTAATGCCTGGATCATACTCTCTATCTCCTTTCCCTCTCCCTCTATCTCATTCTCACTCTCCTGGTCTTCCTAGGAAAACTCTTCTTTTCCCTCACTCATCTTCCTTCCCTCCCTCCCTCTCTCCTTTCCTGCCTCCTTTCCTTTCATCCTTCTTTCTCTCCTTTTGAACAAAGAAGAAATAAGTAGTTCCTTTCCAGATCTACCTCCTTTCTGACTCAGTACAAACCACAATGTTAAGGACAGGAGAACATGGAATAATTTTTCGTCTTTTTTTAAGTTGTTTTTCTTGGGTATTTTGTCACCATGCAAAAAAAGAACTAGTTCTTTCTAAGAAAAGGGTAAATTAAAATACTTACCTGAGTTTCATACAAGTGGGCGATATGAAACTGAACTGTAATAACAGGTCATAAAAAAGAATCAATTTCAATACAGCCATTAAAAACAAAAATAGCAAAAGTATAAAACAAAAGAACATGACAATATGCTACATGTATACAATATAATTTGATTTACTATAAAATTTTATTTAAATAAAATAATACATAAATAATCATACCAAAATTCATGAACATCTAACAAAATCATCATTAGTCATTAAGAAATTTTTAAATTACCTATTAATTCCAATAAATATGAAGAAACAAATTTTAAGTTTTTATAACTTTTTCTTTCTTTTAGATATTGGAGGTTTGAAATCAGTTCCACGTGCTTCCTAGGCAGTACTTTACCACTGAGCCATGCTTCTATCCCTAAAATAATTTAGCTTGATCTGTACTATATATATAATACCTTATAAAAAGTTACTAAATAATACATGCTTTTGAACACTTTTTTTCACATGAAATCCTATACAGGTAGTTCTAAAAAAAAAAAAAACTGAGAAGGGAATGGGAATATGCCTGGTGGTAGAGTGCTTGTGTTGTATGCATGAAGCCCTGGGTTTGATTCTTCTGTGCATAAACAGTAAAAGCCAGATGTGGTGCTGTGGATTAAGTGGTAGAGTGCCAGCCTTGAGCAAAAGAAACCAAGGACAGTGCTCCAGCCCTGAGTCTAAGCCCAGGACTGGAGGGAGACAGAGAGAGAGAGAGAGAGAGGAGAGAGGAGAGAGAGAGAGAGAGAGAGAGAGAGAGAGAGAAGGGAAGAGAGGAGAATCACCAGTATATCAAATTCCATTTCAGTTATTTCAATAAGGTAAATTAATCAAAGAAAGAAAAAAGTGAAGTTGGATATTGCTGGCTCACACTTTTAATCATAGTAATCAAAGCCGAGACCTGAAGATCATGTTTTGAAGCTAACCTGGACAGTGAAGCCCAATTTACTACCCAAAAAGCCAGAAGTGGAGCTGTGGCTCACTTGGTAGGGCCCTATCCTTGAGCAAAAAAGCCACAGGAGAGTGCACAGGCCCTGAGTTTAAGCCCTAGTACAAACACCCTCCCCCACTCATAGACACCCCCCCCACATACACAATCAACCTTAAAAGTTGATATTACAAAGCATATATAAAAATTTTAATTACAGAGCTGGGAATGTGACTTAGCTGTGTAAGCTGTGTAGAATGCTTGCCTAACATGCAAAATCCATGGGGTTCCGATCCCAAGTACCACATGTGGCACTTTGGCTCAAGTGGTAGAGTGCTATCCTTGTATAAAAGGAAGCCAGAGACAGTACCAAGCCCTGAGTTCAAGCCCTAGGACTGGCAAAAAAAAAAAAAAAAAAAAATACAGCATATTTTTGTTTTCACTTAGGGATCTATTCAATGTCCAATTCCTTATGCCAGAATATGAGCAACTTAATAATAGTAACAGGGATCAACACAACTAAATCCCAGTGAATAATTACAAATATAATATAAATATCTGATTTTCTTATTTTTATTTACTAATGACAATATTATTTTGCTTCATTTTATTACTGGAGGGAAAAAAAGGATTATAGCTTTAAGAAAGTAAAATGACCTTAAATCCTTCATATTTTTACTAATCTAGTGAAGATAATAAGGGGGAAAATATCAGTAGTAAATGACATCTTCATACCACCTGATTTTACATCAAATTTAAGTTTTATGTAGATGGTATCACCTTTTAGAAAGAAAGCTTACTCTTAAACATACTGTTAAAGGGTAGCTAACGTCTACCAAAAAAAAAGTCCAAATGTCCAATATGGTAGTGAAATTAACAACTATAAGCATAAAAGATATTGAGTTTTATCTCAAAATATTATTTTTAGATTTCAGACTTTAAAAAACCTATACAAAATGTACCCATATAGTGTTAAGTGATCACTTGACTTTCAACACTGTTAATTTTACTCATCCGTTATAAACAGCTCCAAAGTTGTGTGCTTTTGAAAGCTAAGTTATCAATACGTCTTATAAGAAACAGACAAAAAGTATATTTTACTCTGCTTTTTATACTTTACTTTGTGAATTTATGATTTTTACAATAGCACAAGTATTAGAACTTCCAAGGAAGTTCAAAGCACATAAAACATGTTCATCATAAGGCATTAAAAGAGGGAAGATTATTTTTTCTATTTAAAAAATACTACTTGAAGTAATTTAGTAATTCCTGTTGGAAATTAAGAAATCACTATGTTTGAAAAAAACTGTCATCAAAAAGGCAAGATCCTTCTTTCTCTTTTACTTAAAGTAGTAACAGCACTTTTTATTTTTTTTAATTAATTAATTTTTTTGGCCAGTAATGGGGCTTGAACTCAGGGTCTGAGCACTGTCCCTGGCCTCTTTTTGCTCAAGGCTAGCACTCTGCCACTTGAGCCACAGCGCCACCTCTGGTTTTTTCTATATATGTGGTACTGAGGGATCGAACCCAGGGCTTCATGTATACGAGACAAGCACTTTTACCACTAGGCCATATTCCCAGCCCTACAGCACTTTTTTAAAAGAAAATAAACTAAACTAAAATGTTTTGAAATTTCTGAATCAAGATTATATCTTCCTGCTTTTCTTCTCAGCTATCAACAGAAAGAAAGTTGTTGTAAACAAATGTATTCGTTGTTATAATTTGAAAACCAAGCAAAAACAAGTATTACATGTAAAATACTTACTTTCAACACTGGACAAAGTACAGGGGTTACAGTCGATCAAAGCTAAACGAAAATGCTGCAAGTGGAAAATAAAAATGTGTTAAATTTAGAGGTACAAGACTATTTTTCCATGTTAAGGATTAAAGTCTACAATAGCATAATAAAACTCTGATATGCGACTAATATAACAAGTGAAACTAAATTACTACCATTCATAACTTATTGCTGAATGAGTTATCACATTTGAAGTGGCAGCAAGTTACTTGTATTTGACAAAATTTAATTTCTCACAATTTAATATGTAAAGAAAAATATTTTAACTTGAAGTGAATATTAATATCCAATTTATTTTCTGAAATTCTTATATATTGAACCTACACTCCTTTTTAGAACCACTTAAAAGTAACTTGTTTAAAAAAAATCTGGAGTACAATTGTGTTTTATTAGAACATCTAAGCTTATCCTAAAAAGACATGAATTTTGGAAGCCAAATCTTTTTTTCTGAACTTCAAAAGGTTGATTA
Source organism: Perognathus longimembris pacificus (assembly GCF_023159225.1). Lineage (NCBI taxonomy): Eukaryota > Metazoa > Chordata > Mammalia > Rodentia > Heteromyidae > Perognathus > Perognathus longimembris. The sequence continues at coordinate 29,886 of NW_025956518.1, forward strand.
TAGATGTTCTTCATAATTCTCCCCTGTAGAAACCAAATTTCAGAATACTATAAGAATGAATAGGACTGGGAATGTAGTAGAGTGCTTGCCTAATGCATGAGGTCTTGGGTTCAATTTCTTAGTACCACATATACAAAAAATAACTAAAAGAAAAAAGAAAAAATTTAATAATTTTTTAAATATGTTTTATAACAGTGAGAATCCACGTCTAAACTCTTAATTGAAATATTATGCAACAAGTCAAATGTGGTGATGTTGTAACTACCCCTGTCTGGAAGATATAGGCAAGAAGATAATAATCCAAAATAAAATATAAGACTATAAAATAAAAGACTATTTGAAAATTAATCTAAAGTAAACAGATTCTCTAAACTGTGGCTCAAGTGATAGGGCCCTGAATTCAAATCCAAGTACAGCTGAAACATGCTCCGACACTTCCATTGTAATTCTACATAATAATCAATTGTGATACTACTGTAAAAGGACAACCTCGTTGAAAATCACCTACCTTGTTCCTATCTGCAATGCATGTATTTTAAGTTGTGCCTGATAGACTGACATTTAATGTTTAAAATGAAAAGTAAACATGTAGGTTGTTCCAGTAAAAATTTTCTTAAGAAGTTAACAAGTGGGGCTGGGGATATAGCCTAGTGGCAAGAGTGCCTGCCTCGGATACACGAGGCCCTAGGTTCGATTCCCCAGCACCACATATACAGAAAACGGCCAGAAGCGGCGCTGTGGCTCAAGTGGCGGAGTGCTAGCCTTGAGCGGGAAGAAGCCAGGGACAGTGCTCAGGCCCTGAGTCCAAGGCCCAGGACTGGCCAAAAAAAAAAAAAGAAGTTAACAAGTAGGTGAAAATACAAAATTGGTGTGAACATTGAGTACATATCTATGTTAATAAACTAGTATAATGTCAATATGAACAAAATTTAATGTTTGATGTATAGCCTAAGAATGATCATAAATAAATAGCACTGTTAGTAATTTTCATATAAATAGTATACATAGGGCTTTTTATTCACATTTTTATTTTAAGCTACCATCTTCAGAAAAATAGAAAAAAATAACCTGATCACTATTACAAAAGCTAACTCGAGGCTGCTGAGAGTTTATTTTGCTATTTCTTTTCTGTTACTTACTTTTTTTTTGGTTATGATACCACAGAAACCCACCTTCTATCACTACTAGGAGTTCATGGGCAATGTACAAAATTCATTCACTTTTCATTGTAAATAAATGTCCTTTTACCAATATAACTTGTGATGTATTAGACATGAGTAAACCTAAAATGAGGTAGACTAGGGATAATTCTTCCTTATATTTGCGAAACAAAGCTCAGAAGTAGAGCATTTGTTGCCTACCAAATGTACTGGATTTGAACTCCCTCCACCACACATACTTACAAAATACTATGGGCAGTGCAAATACAAAGTTAAAAAAGGGGCTGGGGATATGGCCTAGTGGCAAGAGTGTTTGCCTCGTACACATGAAGCTCTGGGTTCAATTCCCCAGCACCACATATGGCCAGAAGTGGCCCTGTGGTTCAAGTGGCAGAGTGCTAGCCTTGAGCAAAAAGAGGCCAGGGACAGTGCTCAGGCCCTGAGTCCAAGCCCCAGGACTGGCCAAAAAATAAAAAAAAAAATAAAAAAAAAATAAATAAATAAAATACATAAATAAACCCTGAATGCTTGTTTCAGATTTTAATAGTATACCAGTTATATAAAATACTCAGGTTAGGAATAACCGACAGATGTTTGGGTAAACGCGCTGATGAGGTATATTACTTCTACTAAAACATGAAAATGTATACTTAACAGACAGAAGAAAAAAATACTAATTCAACAAAAATCACCTGTACCTGAGGCTCATACTTGTACTCCTAGGTATTCAAAAGGCTGAGATCTGATGATAGCAACTTGAAGCCACCCTGGGGAAAAAAGTCTTTGGGAGTCTTATCTCCAATTAACCAGCAAAAAGCCAGAAGTGACATGTGGCACAAGTGGTAGAACAATCAGCCTGAGCTCACAGTGTAGGCATCACTGCCACTCCTCTCTCAAAATAAATCAAAATTTGAGTACTATTAAGCTTATTTTATTTTGCAAATACATACAATATCAAATATATATGAATAAAATATACTGTATAAATACATATTATATGTAATATATATAAATTATATATACACACACACACATAAATATTCAGGAATACCATGTGCTCTGCACAAAAAGACAAACTCCTCCTGAATTCTGTGAAACTTTAAAAGCAAAAGCTGGGCTGGGAATATGGCCTAGTGGTAGAGTGTTCAGTTCCTCAACACCACATATATAAGAAAAGCCAGAATGGGCACTGTGGCTCAAGTGGTAGAGTGCCAGCCTTGACCAAAAGGACAGTGCCCAGGCACTGAGTCCCAGCACAGAGCAAAAGTGGGGAAAGAAAGCAAAATCTACTTTATAATTATTATTCTACACATTAAAATAGCTCAACCGCCAAACTTCAGATTGTACTACATTTTAAAGTGGAACAAATCTTAAAATTAATATTTTTCCTACTGAGTCATCAACAAAGCAATATCGTGTGTGTGTGTGTGTGTGTGCGTGTGCGTGCAATGTACATGTGTGTGCCACTACCAAGGCTTGGACCCAGAACCTTAGACTTTACCTCTCACTTTTTTGCTCAATGCTAATAATACTCTACCACTTGAGTCACAACTCCAATCCAAAATTTTTTGGGTTAGTTGGGTGATGTATTTTCTGCATCAACTAGCTTCAAACTTCAACCTCAGAAGGTTTTAGCCTCCTGGGAAGGTAGAATTACAGGTATCAGCCACAAACTGTTAGCTTCCCAGGACAGGCTGATGAGGGTTAATGTAGTTAATAGATAATTATAATACAGTTGGTAACTTAATATAATAGGTGGTATAATATAATACAGTTGGTAGCTTTTATAATAGAGTTGAAATTGAAGCCAATGTTAATTTATTATTTTGAAAATCCTATGGCCCTTAAAATCACATTAAATGTACTTTGTATGCTATAAATGAAAACACAAAGCCAGATAGAAAGCCCAACACACTTGGTTAATGCCTATAATCCTAGCTGTATAGGAAATTGAAATCTGAGGAAATTCAAAACCAAACCAATCAGGAAAATGTCTGAGTTTTTTTTTTGGCCAGTTGTGGGATTTTGGACTCAGGACCTGACCACCATCCCTGGCTTCTGTTTTCTCAAGGTTAGCTCTCTACCGCTTGAGCCACTTCTGGCTTTTTCTGTTTATGTTGTGCTGAGGAATTGAGCAGGGCTTTGTGCATGCTGAATGAGGACTCTACTGCTAAGCACATTGCCAGCTCCTGAGATTCTTGCCTCAAATTAACCACCAAAGAAGTTGGAGGTGAGCTAAGGTACAATTGGAAGTGCACTGTCCTTGAGCAAAAAAGATAAAGGACAGTGCCCAGGCTATTGGTCCAAGCTCCAGTACCATCAAGCACACACAAAGACCAGAATAGGAATGCATCTGCTTTGTGCTGCCATAACAGAATATTAGACTTGTTAACAACAAAAAGAAACCAACTCAATTACAGTTTTGGAATCTAGTATGTCAACAACTGAGGAGATACAATGAGGTATTGTGCCTAGAATTTAAACTGTAATTTTAAGGCTTATAATCCTTTCATGAGTGTACAATAATAACAATGTGAAGAACTCCTAGAAGCATCATCTACTAACACTACTGCACTTAAGATTCTATTTTCACATATTTTTTGAGGAACATATTCAAACCATAACATTAGTCTATGGAGAAGTAAATATAGTAGGGGTAATTATCTTACTTTAAAAAACTTCATTTTCTTTCATGTAACATTGATATAAGATCTAACATATGCTAAATTGAACTCTCAGTAAAGAATCTACACCAAATTAGAAATGTCAAACTGCATTATCCATCAAATACAACCCACTACAGACTGCAAAACTACAATTAGGTTTTAACATGTTTGTAGTTAATTTTAAAATACAATGTTGTTCTAAATCCACATTTACAAACACAGTAAAACATTCTGAAGCAATTACAATGATTACAGAACTTGCTGCAGGAAATAAACCGAAGCCTGCTTTTTCTATAAAAGAACTCAACATAAATACTCAACTTTAGGCTCCATTGATCATAACTATAATCCAAGCTCCTCAAAACCACCTCCCGAACAAATAAATAAAAAAATATGGAATATATACAAATTAACCTATACTTAGCCATAAAAAGAATAAAAAACCTATCATTTCCAGCAAAATGGATTAATTACAGCATGTTTAATGAAATAAAATAGGTACAAGAAGACTAGTATCAGCCAGGTACTGGTGGCTCACAACTATTATCCTAGCTACTCAGGAGACTGAGAGATCTGAGGCTCAAAGTTCAAAGTCAGCCTGGGCAGGAAAACTTCATTAGACTCATCTCCAATTAACCACCATAAAACCAGAAGTGGCCCTGTGGGGTAGAGCGCTTGCCTTCAGCCTAAAAGCTAAAAGACAGCACCCAGGCCCAGAGTTCAATCCCCATGGCAGTCAAAAAAAAAAACAAGAAAGACTAGAATCATACTTCCTTTCCCTCAGAATGTATAAGCCATAAAGAGTTAACCTGCAAGTGGAAAAGTGATTACTAAAAAGAGAGGAGGATTAAGGTATTAGGTGCATGACTGTTAAATGCACAAATACTACACTGACCCATATTGGAGTCTGTAATTAATCCATTTTGCTGGAAATGATAGTGTTTTATTCTTTTATGGCTAAGTATAGGTTAATTTTAGATATACATTCCATATTTTCTTTATTCATTTGATCAGGAGATGGTTTTGAGAAGCTTGGATTATAGTTATGATCCAATGGAACCTAAAGTTTAGCCTTTATGTTGACTTCATTTATAGAAAAAGCCTATAAATGGTTAATAATATTTATATAAAGTAAAAAGCCTCAGAGAACATGCTGTTCAACAATTCTGCTACGATACATGTTCTGCAACTAAAAGTCAATAGTTTTTATAAGGAAACGTTCATAATCTAACAAAGATTAAAAGATTATGATGGACTTCTTGCTCTTCTGAATGGAGGCAGGAAGTTACGTTGATGCTGAGATGAAGTAAGTACCTGCACATCTCCAGATCATGAAACTCTTTTGAAAAGTGGAAGTGGGGGCTGGAAATGTAGATAATGGTAGAGTACTTGCCTAGCATTCATGAAGCCTTGAGTTTGTTTCCCCAGTGCCCTATAAATGCAGGAGGTGGTGTGGTGGCTCAAGTGATATGGTACTGGCTTTGAACAAAAGAAGCTCAAGGAAGTGCTCAGGCCCTGAGTTCAAGCCCTAAGACTGGGAAAAAAAAAAAAAAGAAAGAAAGAAAGAAAGAAAAGAAAATGAAAAAAGTGGGACTGGAAAAGAATAATTTACATTTGAGAATGTGTGTGTGTATGTGTATGTGTTGTGTGTTGTGTATGTATGTATGTACTCCTTGCTCAGCTTTTTCCACCTATGGCTAGGATTGTTCCACTTAAGGTACACCTCTACTATTTGACTGGTTGCTGGTTATTTGGAACTCGGGGTCTCACAGATTTGTATGCAAGTCTCATTTCCAAATATGATCCTCAAATCACAGCTTCCTAAGAAGTTAGGTCTATAAGACATGAGATATTTGGGTGTAGCTAAGAATCATATATCTAAAAATGAAGCATTTATTTTGCAACCTGTCAGTCACACCTAATATTCTTTTTTTTTGTCCAGTCCTGGGCCTTGGACTCAGGGCCTGAGCACTGTCCCTGGCCTCTTTTTGCTCAAGGCTAGCACTCTGTCACTTGAGCCACAGTGCCACTTCTGGTCATTTTCTGTATATGTGGTGCTGGGGAATTGAACCCAGGGCTTCATGTATAAGAGGCAAGCACTCTTGCCACTAGGCCATATCCCCAGCCCAAACCTAGTATTCTTAATCCATATCCTAAATTTTCTATACTTTCAATAGCATTTAACAAGAAAACACACCCACAAACATACACACACTCACCAAGTGTTTCTGGGGGAAAGAAAATCTCAACCACCTACCTTTAAACTAGATTCATAGTCTGTGTTTACTTTGAACATAAGCCCAAGCCGTAAGTGAATTTCCTTCGCTCGACAAAAGCTGGGGTCAACATAAAGTACATCTTGAAATGCTTTAATTGCCCTGAGAAAAAGTAGACACAAGAACTTCAGTTTTTCATGTATATTTTTCTTGGTAGTTATAAAAAAACAAAAACATTTTGGCTGCTCAATTTTAATAGCAATATTATTTTAATATATATTTGAATGGTTTTCAAAAGCTTAGAAAACAAGAGGGAAGCTCAGGATTTTCAATTTATTATATCATTTGGCAAAACAAAAACTTCCAATAAAACTTTAAGATTAATATCTGATTATAGAGGGGTATAAGAAAGTTCTCCATGGGTGGTGGTGGCTCACGCCTATAGTTCTATCTAATCAGGAGGGCTACGATTTGAGGATCATGGTTCAAAGCAAATTGGGTAGGAAAGTCCATGAGGCTCATGTCTCCAAATAACCATCAGAAAGTCAGAAGTGGTGATGTGGCTCAAAGTGAAAGAGAGCTAGCCTTGAGCAAAAAGAGCTCAGGGATAGTACTCAGGCTCTGAGTTCAAGCCCAACAGTGAAAACAACAACAACAAAAAAAAAAAATTCTGTTCCCCTCCCTTCCTCTCTTCTTTCCTTCCTTCATTCCTTTCTTCCTTTTCCTTTTTTCTTTCCCAATAGTGTGACTTGAATTCAGGGTGCTGGCATCTCCCCACTTGCCTTTTTCTAATCAAGGATGGTACTCTACCTCTTGAGCAACACCTCCACTTCTAATTTTTTTTCCAGGCTAATCAAAGATAAAAATGTCATAGATTTTTCTGCCTGGTAACCACCATCCTGAGACCTCAACTTCCTTAGAGGCCTTAGAGGCCTGAGCCAGCCAGTAAATTCTCCAAAAGGAAAGAAGATAAGGGTGTACTCTAGGGGAAATGTTAACTTGGTGAAAATGAACCAATAAAAGGTACCCTTAAGTATTTTCAAACTACAGAACCAGTGACCAACCTTACATTTTATCTAGTTAAGTTCTAACTGGGCGAATTTTCATGTTAAAAAAACAAATTATATACACTGACTAAAATAGCCAAATACAAATTAAGTATAATTTATAGTTTTTATTAAAATTCATATACTCTTTATAAGCTTTAATTTTGTGTTTCATATTTAATTTCTAATCTACTGAGAAATGGTTCTAAGTAGTAACAATGCAGTAAAGGAATTATTTTAATTTTTTCATATGAGTTTCCATTAGGGTATTTTAGTTTGTAGTAATTACCATTGTTACACACACACACACACACACACACACACACACACACACACACGACATGGCTATCTGTGGATAAATTAAGCTTATTTTCTAATCCAATCATTAATGGATACAATAATCTTAATTCCACACTGTCATAATTGTTTTATCTTTAGAAAGTGCTTTATCTTTAGAGAGTTACAAATGGAATAATAGAACATACTTTTTCTGGAAATACTTTTTTTATTACTTCAATTATATAAAATACTACTTCCACCCAGAACCAAAAATAAAGAGTACTACTAGAAACAAAGCCAGTCTGTTTCCCTATAGTATTCTATTATTTGAAAGAAAAAGATATGAAACCTTAATGTTACAAAATAAATAACAATATTCTAATCAGCATAAAAAGATGTAGATTTGGTTCCTGATTAGGGAATCAAAAATAAATAAATAAATGTAGATCCCCATCCCAGCACCTAATAATGCAAAGTAATGCCCTATTTACCTTGATAATCCATTTATGGTTACAAAGTATGTGATTAGGCTGGGCACTCATGGGTCACACCTGTAATCATAGCTACTTAAAAGGATGAGCTATGAGGATCATGGTTCAAAGCCAAATTGGGTGAGAAAGTTCAAGAGACTCTTATCTCCATCTATCCACCAGAAAACCAGAAGTGCAGCTATTGCTCAAAGTGGTAGAGTGCAAAGCCTTGAGCAAAAGAGCTCAGTGAAAGTGTCCAAGCATTGAGTTCAAGCTCCACAACCACCACCACCACCACCACCACCACCACCACCACCACCACCAAAAACAGTAACAAAAAGTCTATGATGTTAACCCAGGTCATGGTTGCTAACTCCTCTCATCCTAGATACACAGGAGGCTGAGATATGAGGACTCCAGTTGGAAGTCAGCCTGAGCAAGAAAGTCTATGAGATACTAATCTTGAATTAGCTACCAAAAAAAAGCTGGAAGTGAAGCTTTGGCTTAAGTAACAGGGCACCAGCCTCAAGAAGCAAAGGCCAGAGACTGAGTCAAGCCCCAAGATGAACATCAAAAACAAATGAAAATAAAATCACTTATGGAAAATACTTTTTAAATCTTTTAAACAAATATCAAAAGATACACTTATCATGCACAACTAATAAACCTAACCATACACAATTGAATCTGAGCTTTCCCTTTTTGTTCTGTTTTTACCTTCAATATAGGGGAAATTTTAAGTATATGAAAATGGATCAACAAAAAGTATCCTTAACTATTCTCCAACTACAGAATCTGTGACCAATCTTGGATTTTATCTAATGGAGTTCTAGCTGTGAAGTTTCTCATGCTCAAATAACAAACTATAAATATTGACGAAATGAGCCAAATTAGAACAAGTTATTTGGCATAACTTACATACTTTTAGGCCTAACATAGACTTTGTAACCTTTGTACTCTTCCATATTTACATGATTGGAAAGATCTTATGCCGGACACTGGAATTAAGCCTCTAATCTTTGCTACTCAGAAAGTTGAGATCTAAGGAGTGAGGTTAAAGTTAGCCCAAACATATAAATTCTCAAGACTTTTATCTTCAACTAACCAGCCAAAACCCAGAAATGGAGATTCATTACTCAAGTAGTAGACTGTCAGCCATGATGATAAAGCCAAGAGGGAGCTAAAGACCCTGTATCTAAACTCTAGTACACATATACTCAACCTTACAATAATAATACCATTTTCAGTCTTCCAAAATTGAGAGGAAAAAAGAAAACACATCTTCAAGCAACATGGCAATGAATCACACCTGTAATCCTAGTGACTCAGGAGGCAGATCTGAGGATCATAATTCCAAGCCAGCTCAGGAATATAAGTCCAAGAGGCTCTCTCTCATCTCTAATAAAGTACCCAAAAACTGGAAGCTAAGCTATGGCTCAAAGTGGTAGAGTGCTAGCCTTGACCCTAACAATCTCAAGGATAATACCTAGGCTGTGAACTCAAGCCCCACAAGACAAAACCAACAAAATATTTACTACACTGAGGATTCAATTACCAGATATGCACATTTCAGTAAATAAATCATTAAATAACAATAAACAAAACTTAACAAATTCTGTTTTTTTCCTTCAAAGTAAGACCTCTCTCTCTTATCTCTCTCTCTCTCTCTCTTTTGGGGGGAGTGGGGGGGGCAGTCCTGGGGCTTGAACTCAGGGCCTGAGCACTGTTCCTGGCTTCTTTTTTCTCAAGGCTAGCACTCTGCCACTTGAGCCACTGTGCCACTTCTGGCCTTTTTCTATGTATGTGGTGCTGAGGAATTGAACCCAGGGCTTCGTGTATACCTGGCAAGCACTCTTGCCATTAGGCCATATTCCCAGCCCTGACCTGTTCTCTTTAAAAGTTAAAACTTGGACTACTTTGAATAGAATTTTAAGAAATTAATACAAACTTCAAACTAGTCCCAATTATCACTGGTTTTAAATATGACTGACGATATAAGAAAGTAATTGGTTGAAGTGTAAAATTACTTAAAGTGGCTGGATGCTAGGGGCTCACACCTACATCCTAGCTTTTCAGGAGACTGAAATATGAAGACTAATTAATTGGAAGCCAATCTGATTAGGAAAAGTCCATCAAAAACCTGTAAGAGTAAAGGGGCTGGGAATATGGCTTACCAAAAGAGTGGTTGAATAGCATGTACAATGCCCGGGATCGATTTCTTAGCACCACATAAACAGAAAAGGCTGGAAGTGGTGCTGTGGCTCAAGTGGTAGGGTGCTAGCTTTGAGCAAACAGAAGCGAGGGACAGTCCTCCAGCCCTGAGTTCAAGCCCCAAGCCTGGCATATAAAAACAACCTGCAAGTAAAGCGGTGGCTAAAGTGGTAGAAACTGGCATTAAGCAAAAAAAGCCTAAAGGAAAGCACCCAGCACCTAGACCCTGCATTTCAAGGACCAGAACATATACACTCTCACACACACACTCACACACACTCTCTCTTTCATACATACACACAATACTTAAATGAAAAAAATTATAATCATCTATACTTTACACTCTCTAACAAATAAGTTTTTAATTCCACACGACATAATGAAGCAGTAAAAAGTAGAGAACAAAGAAACAGCAGCAGAAGGTTTAGGAAGTTTAGGAAAAATATTTATCTTAGATGGTAAATTCATGTCTATAAATTCATATTATAAAACTACACAATAAATTTTAGGATAAGTCAGGTGCTAGAGGCTCACATTTATATAAGCTACTTAGGAGGCTGAAACCCTAGGATACAGGTTCAAAGTGAACCTGGGCAGAAAAGTCCATGGAGATGTGACTTAAGTGGTAGAGAAATAGACTTGAGCAAAAGAAGCTCAGGGCCAGCAACCAGGCTAGAAACGAAAAAAACCAAGAGAGCTGGAGGCCCCCAGTACTGAAATTTAACTAATTAGCTAATTAATTAATATTATGGACAACCTAGATAACATGTTCACAAATCTTGGCCATATATTTCCCTGTTCATCATCTTTTATAATTATAAAACATTCAAAGACTTCCCATGCCTTTCAACATCTTGTATATTATGATCATTCCTGATTCTTAATATAGAATGGTAGTTAAGGAAAGTTTATAAATGGTTCACTAGTTATAGGTTATTTGTGGAAAGACTTAGTAATCTGTGAAAAACAATGCAAAGTGTAGCCCCTGAGCTCCTAGAAACAATAGGGTTTGTAAATTTTACTGTCTTAGAGTTTGCTCTTAGCTTCTATAACTCCCTTTGGTGACGTCATGCTAGAGAGCAGTACACTAAAAAGCTTTACCCCAACCCATCAGACTAGTTCCTTGTAGTTTGACATTTAAAAATATATGTAGTCCTTGTTCCTCTCTCTATCTAGGTAGTGACCACAGTAACAGGTTGTAAAAAATGGTCATAGTAATAGATTATAGAAATAATCAGTAGTAGTTATAGAAATGCTATGGCGACTGTCAGGTTGGTCCATTTATGATTGAGTACTGGATTGTTTTAGCCCATTCATGCTTGCTTAGCTGATATTAGGGAAACATAGTAACAATTGTTAAAGTTGATATTAGGTCAGCCTGAGCACAAAACTCTGCTTTTGTAAATGGCTTGCTTAACCCATTTGTGACTTGCTCTGACCCCCGAATCTGTGCTACATGACCACCTTGCTTCTTGTGTATAGCTTCTACCTTTAAAAACCCAGCCCTGTGGTGGCTCATTGCTGTTCTTTACCATCTCAATAGTGGAAACCAGATGCTGTGCACAGCTAAATTAAGACTCCTAGCCCAATAAGAATGAGTGCTGGTGATTTAATTGTCATGAGTTCGAGTAACCAGGAATATAGCACTAGAGCACCAGCCCTGAACAACATAACTATGTTACAAATTATTGGGTATTATGGTTAAAACATGCCTGATCCCTGCAAAGGTGGATGTATAAAGGCTTGATTACCAACTAATAACTTGGAGGAAGTAACTGGATCATTAGTCCAAATGATAGTCCTATTAGACCTAATATTGCTAAAACCATGAGCAAAAACCAAATCTTTCCTTCTTTTAATTGTTTCCCTCTAGTATTTATCATATCAACAAAAACTAACAAATAGCCAGGTGCTGGTGGTTCTCACCTGTAATCCTCAAGAGCTATTCAAGAGGCTGTGATCTGAGGATTATGTTTCAAAGCCCACTAAGGCAGGGAAAGTCCATGAGACTCTTATCTCATTTGTTAGAGCACTAGCTCTGAGCAAAAAACTCAGGAACAAAGCCCAGGCCTTGAATTCAAGCCCCATGACCAACAAAAACCAAAAACTAACACATACACTGGCCAAAATACAGGTATATACAGAGGGAATGAGGAATTCAGCTTATGTAGAAGCCCAGAAAGGTAAAAATGTTAGTATGGAAAACATACTGAATGAACATTAATATATAGTGTTTATTAAACATGATGATTTACTAGAAAAATCTAAAGAAACACTTACCAATGAAATGCATTGTAGTAGAAGTATACCAAACCAAGACCATATAAAAAGGCAGCGTTCTGGAAGGGAAAGAAACTCTTAACTAAAGTTCTTATATCTACAACATACATTAAGTTTAAAGTACAAGACATTATATATATTCTAATTTAAATAAAGAATGAATCAAAAGCTAACAGAGAAGACTAGCAACCTAGAGAAATGTTCTGGCTTCTTTTTCAATAGATTGAAGCAAAAAATTAAAATTAAAATTAAAAAAACAAGCAAACATATCTGCCAAAAGAACTCTCTAAAGACAATGCAAAAGAAATATTCAGGGAAAAATAATGTTTTTCATTCTGTTTGTAATCTTCCTGTAGTTCTTTTTAAACTGTAAATTATAATGAAATTTGTACTTAATGTTACAAAAAAAAGTTAGTGAGGGTCTAGGAATGTGGTCTAAAGGTAGAGTGCTTGACTAGAATGCATGAAGTCCTCAGCACCACATAAACAGGAAAAAAGCCAAGAGGTAGAGTGCTAGTCTCAAGGAAAGTAAGCCAGAGCCAGTGCTCAATCCCTGAGTCCCAAACCCCAGAACTGGCAAAAACAAAAACGAAACAACAACATCAACAAAAAACTACATTCTATGCCATGTATCTATGATGCAGACTCTTACTTAGGAGGCTGAGATGTGAGGACTGCAAATCAAACCCACAGACTTTCCTGCTTGGGCTGGCTTCTGATCTCATGCTTCCTGAGAAGCAGGATGACTGGTGTGAACCAGTCTTGGTGCTTGAAGTTCTCTCACAAAACTTTTATTATTTTAAATTAGTCCTGGGGCTAGAAATCAGGGCCTATGCACCGTCTCTGAGCTTTGTCCGCTCAACCACTTTGAGCCACAGCACCACCACTTTCCGGTTTTCTAGTGATTAATTGGAGATAAGAATCTCACAGACTTTCCTGACAGGCCAAGAACCCTCTGATCTCAGCCTCCTGAGTCGGTAGGTTACATGAGGGAGCCACTGGACCTAGCTTGAATAAATCTTAATAAAAGCTCAAGAGATACACTGTCAAAGTACTGAAGATAAAACTCACATAATACACCTATATAGCATGTGAAATATCAGTTGTGCATACAGTAAAGCAAAATAAACCCATTTAAGGATTAAGCAACATATCTTGCTTAAATTCTACTTCTCTGTAATAAAGTACTTTAAGTGTAATAGTTGAGTAAAGTATCTTTCCAAATTATGTTTGCTTTTAAAAAACTTATCAACAAGAATACTTTTTGTGCCAGTACTAGAGCTTGAACTCAGGCCTGGCACTCTAATCTGGCTTTATCCCTCAAGGCTGACACTCTATTACTTGTCACTTCTGGTCTTGTTGCTGGTTAATTGGAAATAAGTGTCTTACACAGGCTTTCTGTTTGGGGTGGCTTCAAACTACAATCATCAGATTTCAGTCTCCCAAGTAGTTAGCCTTGAGCAGAACAGATTAGAGACAGTTTCCAGGCCTTGAGTTCAAGTCCCAATTAAAAAATTTTAATTCAACTTATAGCTAACATATAATGAGGAGTGAAATGGTGTTTTTGTTTCTTCTGTAGTCATAATTTGAAAAAGGACCTACCTTTTATACCTGCCTTTCTTTTATATAATTTATCCAATTGTTAATTCAGTTTCTCCCCTAAAATTTCCACCAAGAACTGATCATGTGGTAAAGGGTAAAGGTAAAGACATCACAAGTTTTCTATGAAAGCTTTTACTTTTCCCTTCTCCGTATTCTGTTTTTATATTATGAGTAACATAAATAAAAGCCGGGGAAAAGCTAAAGAAGAATGGTTATTTAGGCAAGGCTCAGTGGCTTGTGCCTATAATCTTCGCTACTTGGGATCTAGAAAAATTACAATTTGATGTCAATCCAGGAAGTGGAGTTGTGCTGTGGCTCTGGGGTAGAGTGCTAGCCTTGAGCTAAAAAGCAAGTTCAAGCCCTAGTACCCACACAACAAATGGAGACAGGGAGCTGACTGGGAAGGGAGGGGGAGAGAAGGAGAGAGAGATAAAAAAATGAACAAAGGAAATTTAAATAAAGTTTACATTAAAAAGTTCATATACAAGGGGAAGACTGGACATATGTGAAATCTATTCTTTGTTATGCTACGCAATTTGCTGCTATAGCATCTAATGGCATTATCACAGCCAACACTAGAGAAATCAAGCCCAGGCTGTTTGGCATAACAGGCCTGATTATCTCAACATTATCAGACTGCTAAACCCATTCTGAAGTATTTTCTACAGACTGTAATTAGGGATGTCCCCCAAAGGTTATGTGTTAAAGTTTGGGACTCTACCTTAGAAATGATGACAGAGTTAAGAACTTTAAAAATTGGTGTTGGGCCTGGGAATAATGGCCTAATAGCAAGCGTGCTTGCTTCATAAAAGATGGTTTCTGTTTGTGGAGAAATGGGAAGGAGAAAATCATGGTAAGTGTAGTAAGCCAAGCTCAAGAAACAAATGGCACGTTTTCTCTCATGTGAAAGCTAAATCTAAAATGTAACTGAGCATGATAAAATATATAGGGCACAATGCATTTATACACAAAGTGACTAAACAAGGGTACACTTAGAGGAAGAATAAAAGGTGTTAAGTCCTCTGAAAGTTGTATTATCAAAATAAGTACCAAGAAAAGGAAATTTGTTTTTCTTTTGGGGGTAAGGGGGGAACACAAAAATGGAGGGAAGAAAGGTAAGCAAATACAGTCATTTGCAGTGTACATAATATAAAAAGTGGCCTACATCACCTGTGGGTAGGTACAGGATAGGGAAAATGGGGAAGAGTAAAGGAATGAGCATTAAATTTATAAACTGATTATAGAATTATAATCCTTTTTTATGGCTATGTAACTATTAATTATTATATATAATTTTATTTTATTACTATGTATTAATTTTTAATTACATACTTTTTATTTATTTTATTATTTAACATTTATTATTATTGTTGATGGTGATGATAATTTGAGCCAAGTACAAGTGGCTCATGCCCATAATCCTAATTTACTCAGGAGGATAAGATCTGAGGATTCTAGTTCAAATTCAGCCAAGCCAGTCTGTGACACTCTTGTCTCTAATTAACCACTAAAAGCCAGAAGCAAAGCTATGACTCAAGTGGTAGAGCACTGGGTTTGAGCAAAAAACTAATGGATAGGGCCTAAGGTCCTGATTAGGTTCAAGCCTTAGTATCAACCCCAAAACAAACAAACAACAACAACAAACAAAAACCTGGATTAACAAGATTTCAAATTATATAATCATTACATGCCATCTAGACATTTCAAATATATATAAGAAAGAATGTATATAAATTACTTATATATAATATAAAATTGTATATTAATAAATTGAGGACTTGGGCTGGGAATATGGCCTAGCGGCAAACAGTGCTTGCCTCTTCTACATGAAGCCCTAGGTTGGATTCCTCAGCAGCACATATATAGAAAAGGCCAGAAGTGGCACTGTGGCTTAAGTGGCAGAGTGCTAGGCTTGAGCAAAAAGAAGCCAGGGACAGTGCTCAGGCCTTGAGTTTAAGCCCCAGGACTGGCCCCCCACCAAAAAAAAAAATTGATAACTTAGCATCTTCAATTTTGCTGTGAGTTAGGGTTCTGGCAAATATCTTTAGCACATTGCTGATTTATACGTGTAAGGCAAAAAAAATTTAACAAAGTAGGACTGGGAATATGGATTGGTGGTAGAATGCTTGTCTAGCATGCATGAAGCCGTAGGTTTCAATTCCTCAGTACCACATGTACAAGAAAAAAGCCAGAAGTGGCACCTGTGACTCAAGTAGTAAAGTACTAGCCTTG
Source organism: Perognathus longimembris pacificus (assembly GCF_023159225.1). Classification (NCBI taxonomy): domain Eukaryota; kingdom Metazoa; phylum Chordata; class Mammalia; order Rodentia; family Heteromyidae; genus Perognathus; species Perognathus longimembris. The sequence continues at coordinate 46,048 of NW_025956518.1, forward strand.
AGCAAAAGACATTCAGAGGCAGTGTCCAGGCCTAGAGTTCAAGCCCCAGGACTGGTAAAAAGAAATTTAGAAAATCAATCAACAATTTAAAAACAGGATGTTCCTTTGCTCAGAGCCTGATTGTTTCATTATTCCCAGTAATAATCTTTTGAATGTGAGCTTTTGCTTTTCTTTAAACTTTCTAATTTCTTTTCTCTAAAAAAAAAAAATATTATAACAAGACTATAACTACATTTGGAATTTCTGTCAATGTCTTAAACTTGTATTCATGTTGAAATAAAAAAAAACATAGCTGGGCTACTTGTTGCTCATAGCTCTGTAATCTTAGCTAATAAGGAGGCTGAGATTTAATCACAGTTCAATGCCATACAAGGCAGGACTCTTGAATTAATCATCAGAACACCAGAAGTGACACTATGCTGGCCTTGAGCAAAAATACCAGGTTCAGTGCCCAGGCCAACAAATAAAGAAGAGTACTTCAAGCTCAAAAAAATAAAGTAAAATAGTAGAGTAACAAGGATGTAACCACCCTTTCTCTAAATGAAAGTAAATAACTGTTCAAGTAGCAACACTCATCTTCTCAAGACTAAGCTGTCTCCTCAAGTGACAAGGACTTCTCTGGATGGATATCTCTAGAATTTAGCATTCAGTACAAGAGTAAGATAGTAATCAGAACTGAGACTGCCTTCACTTCCTCCCTCAATTCTGCCTCTAATTAAGCCTAAAACCTATGTAAGTAACCTAGAAGGCAGGTTGGGATGCTTCACTTTTTTTGTCTCCTAAAATGTTACAGTGACTTAATGATTTTCTTGCCTTTCCAGTATTAGTTGGGTCCTAGAGGCTAGACCCAGTTATTGAAACCTCCAGGTAAAGCCCTCTAGAATCAGGCCATTCTGTCTGTAATTTAGCAATAACCGTAATAATACTAATTAAGGCTAAGACACCCCATGTGCTTCAGCAGAATATATACTGAAACCTAAACGATACAGGAATCACATAGCCCATGTACAAAGGATGACACATAAACTGTGAAGCATTCCAGATTTAAAAAAAAAAAAAAAGAATGGGGAACTGGGACTATGGCCTAGTGGCAAGAGTGCTTGCCTCATATACCTGGCCAGAAGTGGCGCTGTAGCTCATGTTTCAGACTGCTAGCCTTGAGCCAAAAGAAGCCAAGGACAGTGCTCAGGCTCTGAGTCCAAGGCTCAGGACTGGCACACACACACAAAAAAAAGACTAGGGCTAGAAATGTGGCTTAGCAGTAGAGTGCGTGTCTAGCAAGCATGAAGCCCTGGTTCAATTCCTCAGCACAGCATAAACAGAAAAAGCTGGAAGTGGTGCTGTGGCTCAAGAGGTAGAGTGCTAGCCTTGAGCAAAAAGAAGCCAGGGACAGTGCTCAGGACCGGAGTCCAAGCCCCAGGACTCGCAAAAACAAATACAAACAAACAAACAAAAAAGACTAAGACATGTTGCCCAAATGCTCACACAAACAAATACCCTTTTCTCAAAAGATAAATAAAGAAGTACTGATTCCTTCTCTGCGAACAATATTCCATTGTTAGAACTATTATTTTCCTTTAATCTTGTTTATCTGTCTTTGGGAAGGCAAGTGGGAGACAGAAATGAAAGAACCAGGGTGAATAAATGCAGCAGTAGTACTAGACATTATGTGGCAAACTCAGTGTACAATTCATGGGTGAGGATAGGAGGTAAAGACTGTAGAGTGAGGGGAAGGGGTAGCATTATGCAAAACAAATGTATTCTTTACCTCACATAACTGTAATCCCTCTGGTACATCACCTTCATAGTAACAATTTTTTTAAGTTTAATAAAAAATAAAAGTTAAAAAAAGATGAAAATATATTGATTATAATCTACCTCCACAGAAGACAACAAAACTGGTATTCAAATTTGTACTAACCTTCCAGTAATCGGATTGTAAACTGTAGTATCTCTGATATGCAGATAATGCTAGAAAATGAAAAACAATAATTAAATTACATCCCATTTTATAACAAGAAAGAAATATTTTAAAAAGAACTGTCAATGTTTTGTATATGTGTACAAATACTGGGGCTTGAACTCAGGGTCTTGAGCTCTCACTGGACTTTCTTGCTCACATCTGGCACTCTAATATTTTATTATGCTTCCAGTTTGGCACACTGCTAGTTGAATGGACTTAGGACTTTTCTGGTTTTTTTTTTTTTTGCCAATCCTGGGGCTTGAACTCAGGGCCTGAGCACTGCCCCTGGCTTCTTTTTGCTCAAGGCTAGTGCTCTAACACTTGAGCATAATGCCACTTCTGGCTTTTTCTGTTTAGGTGGTACTGAGATATTAAACCCAGGGCTTCCTGTATACAAGATGAGCACTTTACCCTAGGCATATTCCCAGCCCCTAGACATAGGACTTTCATACTTGGACTAACTTCAAATCATTATCCTCCATATCTTAACCTCCTGAGCTATTATGATTACAGAAATAAGCTACCAACACCTGGCAAAAGTGCCAGAATTTTTAATAAAACTGTTCAGCTCTCAACTAAAAAGCAAAATGACACACACACACACACACACACACACACACACACACACACACGGTACCAGTGGCTCATGCCTATAATACTGTTCAGGATGCTGAGATACAAGGATCAAAGCAAGCCCATGTAGAAATATCCATTAAAATATCAAACTCTATCTCCAATTACACAGAAAAAATGCTGACTGGAGCTCTGGCTCAAGTGGTAGAGCTCAAATCCCAAGCAAGATCATGAGGGCCTGAATCAGTAACTGCAACCAAAAAATAATTCACAAATAAATAATTGTAAACAATGCAAATAGCTGGGCGCCAGTGACTCATGCCTATAATACTAGCTACTCAGGAGGCTAAGATTTCAGAATTAAGGCCAGGAAAGCACCTGGGATTCTTACTTCCACTTAAACACTCATACACAAAAAATGCAACAAGTGGATCTGTGGGGCTCAAGTAGTCAGCACTAGTACTGAGTACAAAAGCTCAGGGAAGCAACTAGGTCCTGAGTTAAAAGTCTCAGGACTTTACACATACAAAAAAGAAAAGAAAAGAAAACATTAGACACTATTTTGAAAATGAACTATACAACTTGTGGATGGGGAGAGGAGGGCAAAACAGGGAGACAGGAAGGAAGGAAGGGGTGCCTTGTCAAAACCAAATGTACTCTTTACCTAACTTACATAATGGCAAGCCCTCTGAATATATTTGTAACAATTTCAAAATTAAAACAAAGAAAAAAGCATGAGAGAATCCCAACCTAAGATGTGGTAGTAACATAGATCACAGAGGGAGCCTTGTCCTTGTAACTGGCAAACAGAACAACTTCTGCTGGTGTCACTGCTGCTCTAGCAACTACAGCTACTCCTAACTGATATTACTTTAAAATGACACTAGAAATAGTCTTCCAACCACACCTGCCCTTTAAATCATATATATATATATATATACACGCACACACACACACACACACATATATATACATTTATGTGTATATATACTTTTTTTTTTTTTTTTGCTAGTCCTGGGCCTGAATTCAGGGCCTGGACACTGTTCCTGAGCTTCTTTGCCTCAAGGCTAGCACTCTACCATTTGAGGCACAACACCACTTCTGGCTTTTTCTGTTTACATGGTGCTGAGAAATCAAACCCAATGCTTCACACATGCTAGGCAAGCACTTTATGGCTAAGTCACATCTCAAGCCAATTTTTTTTTAGTTGTTTCAATTCGAAAAGGGTTTTCAATTCAACTTACTAGTTAATTCATATAATGCATCGTGATCAGTGTCATACCTTCAATCATTATCCCTATTTCTGCCACCTCATCGACCCCCAAGTTATCTAGGTTCATTTTCACATACCCACCCACACACATACACACACAAATGATATTATGAGTATATTTGCCTATCTTTTCTTTCTCCATTTGTCTGCTCTCCCACTCTTTGAACTCCATGTGACAGCTCTGTACCTGCAGTTGATAGGAATTCTTATACAGTTCCTACAGAAAACTTGATTCCTATATCTGTATCAGCACTCTCTGTACCTTCAGAGACTCTAAGTTTCCTATATCTATATCGGCACTTTCTGTACCTTCAGAGACCTCTAAATTCTGCAGGTCTCTTTGCCTTATTTATTAGTCTTTATTACCCTGAGAGAATAAATCCATTCAAGAGCATTAGGCTCCGTAATGAAGTCCTCATATGAACATGTACAAAAAAAAAAAAAAGAAAGGAAAAAACTACGTTATTGTGAAATATGTATGATCTACAAGTTAATATTAGTATTTAAGAGTGGAGTGAAAGAACTAGTGTTGCTACTAAGGATATCAAGGACTACAGTAGAACTTGTTGAGTTAATGCCAATAAAACTGACACTGTTTTTGAATTTATGGCTATTCAATAAATTCTGACACTGTGGAGATATACTGGATCTCTACATTTCTGACACAGACTACTGTTCCAAACAGTTGACTATTGTTAAACCAACTTTAGATCTTTCAAAATAAAACAAAATTTCTAGGAATACCACATGTTTTCATAAAAACTCTCATTTTTTCAGATTGAGAATGTGGCTTGGGGTAGAGTGCTTGCCTAGTACACACGGGAAGTGGCACTGTGGCCCAAGAGGTAGAGTGCTAACCAAGTCAGTGACAGTGTTCAGGACTTGAGTCCAAGCTCCAGGACTGGCAAAAAAAAAAAAGTGTTATAATTTCCCTGGTGCTGGTGGCTCATCGTGGTATTCCTAGCTACTCAGAAGGCTGAGATCTGAGGGGCACAATTCAAAGCCAGCCCAGGTCAGAAAGGCCCGTGAGTCTCCAATTACTTGAAGAGCTCAGGGACAACACCAGGCCCTGAATTCAAGCCCCATAATTGACCCAAAAAAGAAAAGAACTCTCTCTCTTTTTTTTTTAATAATCACTCACTTGCCAGAAAGAAGACAACTCAATCATTCAAAGGGAAAAATATTTATTTAAGATATTTCCTTGAGTCAAGTATTATATACTATCTTAAGCTTCAATATTCAATTTAATATAAAATAATAGTTTCCTGCTCCTTACATAAATCCAAATTCACAAAAGGTTTGCAAAGTAACACTGTAATTCAAAGTGGTAGAGGACTAGCCTTCAATGAAAAAGGTCAGGAACAGTATCCAGGCAGAGTTCACCACCACTAACGACAACAAAAACCAAAAATAATTAAAGGCAGGTAACTCCAACTGATTCGGTATCTCTCTAAATGACAGATATATATTCATTTAAATTCAATTAGGTAAATGTTGCTTACAATCTTAAAGTTTTAAAAAGTAAACCCAAGGAAGCCAAATACCAATGACATGGCAGTCTCAACTCAGTAAAATAGGCTGAGAAGTTTTTTTCTCTTGCACAAGAATGTTTGCTATTTTTAGGTATCTTTAGAACAAGTAACTGTAAACATATCTAAAATTCTTTCATAAGTGTAACTACAATGTGTTGAGAGAAAAGTATCTGATGAGATCGACATGCTTTATTTAAACTACCATACAATAACAAATTTGAGAATTTTAGAAGAATCAACTTTAATGTTAAAACTCTTTCAATAGTATATTTGAAGTCTGAGAAATACATGACAAAAGTTCTCAAATGCAAAAAAATTAAGCTAGGCCTCAGCAGCTCTAGCCCATAATCCTAGCTATTCAGGTGGATATCTGAGGATCACTGATCAAAGCCAGCCTAAGCAAGGAAGTCCCTAAGAGTTTTACTCCAATTAGCCATGAATAAGCTGGAAAGTGGAGTTGTGGCTCCAGTGGTAGGTACAGCACCAAGTATAAATGAAAAACACTAAAGGACAGTACCCAAACTAGGTTCAAGCCCCAGCCCAGGACAAAAATTAGGATATTCTGTCTGACATAATTCCCAACACAAACTCTTTGTCTCTGGCACAATTCCCAACACACACACACACACACACACACACACACACACACACACACACATTGGTAGAAAAGGACCACCTCCTTGTTTTGGACATTGGCTATTTGTCCTAAGAGAGTCCCAAAAGTTCTAATCTCCACCCAGTTGCATCTTGCAGAAACTATTCCAAGCAAGACTCAGAAACCCCGTATTTGTGAAATAATTTGAAAAGAAGTACATTAAAAAAAATACAATCACCAGCCATGTACCAATGATCTGAGGATCATAATTCAAAGCTCCAGGCAGGAAAATGTTTGAGATGCTAATCTCCAACTAACTCACAGAAAACTAGAAGTGAAGCTGTGGCTCAAAATGGTACAGCACTAGTTTTAAGCAAAAGGGTTCAGGGATAATGCCTAAGCCCTAAGGTTCAAGACCCACAACTAACAAAAACAATAAAAATTAATACACACACACACAAACACACACACATACATACACACATCACCTTTGGCCCACAATTCAAGAAAGTGAGAAGGCTGGGCACCAGTGGTCTAACATCTATAATCCTAGCTATTCAGAGGTTGAGATCTGAGAATTGAAGTTCAAACCCAAACCAGGCTGACAAATCACTCTCATCTCCAGTAAGCTAGCAGAAAGATAGATTAAAGAAGACATTTCATGTGCTACAGCATCAGGATGAGTACAAAAGCTGAGAGCTTGAGCTACCTAAAAATATATTTTTTAAAGAGAGACTGGTAGGTTTCACCACAGTGGTACTTACTGGGATGTCAGGAGAGTAAAATACAAGAAGCTCTCAGATATGAGATCCAATTTTTAAAAAATTAAACAGTAATTTGTTCATAAAAGCTTAGCCTCTGGAACTTCTCCAAAATCAATTTTGGTGGAAAGTATGCTAAAACAAGACTCAAGAGCTCTCCTAAAAGTGACTGTACTTATTTGAAAAAGAGCTTGGATATATACAAGCCTAAGATGAGGAAGGCTTACTAGTTGTTTTGAGGAGAAATATGAACTCCTTACTTGGGACCACAAATTAAAAGCAAAGAAAACGCTGAGCATCCCAGACTCATTTTTTCATCTTTTTTTTTTTTTTTTTGGCCAGTCCTGGGCCTTGGACTCAGGGCCTGAGCACTGTCCCCTGGCTTCTTCCCGCTCAAGGCTAGCACTCTGCCACTTGAGCCACAGCGCCACTTCTGGCTGTTTTCTGTATATGTGTGTGCTGGGGAATCGAACCTAGGGCCTCGTGTATCCGAGGCAGGCACTCTTGCCACTAGGCTATATCCCCAGCCCTCATTTTTTCATCTTTGCTTTAAGTCAGTCTTCTGAAATTAATTTGTAGCCATTCTGCAATTCAGGAAATACCAGACTACTTTGTCAGGTACCTAAAACATTACAAGGACTAAGATAATGAACACAGGAACACATATAGGACCAATTCTTTGTTTATTTGTCTCCCTCTGCCCCTAACTCTCTATTTAAACTGTAACAAGGTAAATTATCATAGAGGCACATTTTGAAGAATCAAATCTTGGAGTCATTACTAGATCGCTAGCAGTCTGTAAGAAGCCAATTGTTAAAAAGGCCTGCAGCTCACAAACGTGCTTAATACTGTTAGAAAACAGGCCAGAGAGGAAAGATAGAACAAAATACCAACAAACCAATTCAGTTTCAGGGGAGAGCTGAATTAGGACATCATGGTGACTAGAGACCAGCCAGGAGACAGGACACTAGACAGGAATATGGAGGCATGGCGCCCTGGCATCTAAGCTGCCCCAAGTGTAAATAGGCTCAGGTTAGGGAGCAGAGTCACAGGAAACTTCCAGACTCAGGCATTGGACTGACAGGTTTAGTATCCTATAGGCCAAGTGCCCACCCCTGTCTCTAGGAATTCAGGCACACCCATCACCTGGGGGTGAGACTTCCTTTCCTCAACCATGGAGACAAGATGCCAAGCCCTACAATTCATCATGGGGCCAAGATGGCACTGGCTAGACGTGACCTCCTTACAGCAAAACTAAGGGAAATGTCTGTTATAATTGAAGTACTAAGGTATTGTCTTCCTGCGGGGGCCTTTGCCAGATAATGCATCTCATTTCTCTTCCCTTCTCCATGTCTCCCTGCAAGAAAGAACTTAAAAGATGCTTTTGCTATTATTTGCTGTTATTTAACTGAAATTCCCCATCTTTGTATTTATGCCCTTTGATTTGAGCTACTCTCTGCTGTAATTACTTTACAATCATACTGGGCTTCCCAAAAAATGAAAATCCACTGGTAAGTATCTTGTATGGAATGCAAATTTTCCCTCAGATAAAGAGTCTTATAAGCATTTTAAAAGAAACAGCCAAAAATTCAAAAGACCATCTGGTTCCTGTGCTGAAGACAATTCTCTGGAACTCCTTTAAGGACAAAGACTGAATAATAAACATGGCTACATCTGTGAGTATGAACTATATACATACACACTTCTCACAGCTCCTAATTATCCCTATCTATCTGAAGCAGTGTCTGTACCCTGGAAGCTGGCTGAAAATGTATCAAAGTATCATCCTTCCAAGGCTACCATTTAATAAATCTTCCTCTGTGCTTTACCATGTCTCTTTGCTTGGCATATGGAGGTAAGTGGCAGAACCTAACTTAGGACTCCTGGACTTTATTTATGGCCTGGGGTCTAAAAACCCAGTTTCCATAATTCATATGGCGTAATTCCTTAGAAAAATGAAATAACAAATACCTATTCTCTCAAAAACTTGTTTCAGCTGTATTTGGTGTGTACAGGGGCCAGCCCCAACATTTAAATCCCAGAAGTTTGGGTACGTCTAAAATTCTACTTTCAGGGCTACCATTGAAAATATAGAAATTTTACAGTAAATAATAATTAAGGAAATACATGATAGCAAGTATCTCAACTTCAGACAGATTCCAAGTTTAATAAAAAAAAAAAAGAGAGAGAGAAAGAGAGACAGACCTGGTAGGTAGCAGGTAGCTATGAACATTGGACATAAAGAAATCTCCAGGGCTGGGAATATGGCCTAGTGGCAAGAGAGCTTGCCTTGTATCCATGAAGCCCTGGGTTTGATTCCCCAGCACCACATATGTAGAAAACAGCCAGAAGTGGCACTGTGGCTCAAGTGGCAGAGTGCTAGCCCTGAGCTGGAAGAAGCCAGGGACAGTGCTCAGGCCCTGAGTCAAGCCCCAGGACTGGCAAAAAAAAAAAAAATAAAAATCTCCAAGTGGGGGCTGGGGATATGGCCTAGTTGCAAGAGTGCTTGCCTCATATACATGAAAAGCCCTAGGTTCAATTCCCCAGCACCACATATATAGAAAACAGCCAGAAGTGGCGCTGTGGCTCAAGTGGCAGAGTGCTAACTTTGAGCAAAAAAAAGAAGCCAGGGACAGTGCTCAAACCCTGAGTCCAAGGCCCAGGACTGGGGAGGGAGGGAGGGAGAGAGGGGAGGGAGAGAGAGGGAGGGAAGGAAGGAAGGAAGGAAGGAAGGAAGGAAGGAAGGAAGGAAGGAAGGAAGGAAGGAAGGAAGGAAGGAAGGAAGGAGAGAGAAAGAAAGAAAGAAAGAAATATCCAAGTGGACTATGAATCTACTGTACTGTAACTAAACTTGCCTAATTCACAGGTGACACCATCCCTGTAGACTGGACATAGGTATAGGAATTTTTCACAGGCAGTGACAATAACAATAAAAGCTCCAAGAGGCAGTAGAAAAGCAGCAGAATTATGTCTGAATACACAGGTATCTTTACCTTCAGACACTAAACCAGTGTTTTGATTTATTAATATTCCCATGGTAGCCTTTCCCCTCATCCACCTGTAATCTGTTTGGATCCCTTTTCACTTTCCCTTGTCTCACCATTAGTTGCTCTCTTACCAACCAACACAGACCACATATAGCATTCTCCACTGGAAATACTCCCGTCTGGAGACAGAAGTGAATTTCCAGCCTTGGCTAAAGGTTACTATAAGGTCCACCCCAGGGGGATGCAGGGAAAGAGAGATAGAGACAGACAGAGAGAGAGAGACAGACAGAGACAGACAGAGACAGAGAGACACAGAGAGGACACTTGTTAAGGAAAGGCAAAAGAACAATGGAAAAACACAGAGCACTAAATGTTTGGTGCCATAAATTTATAGGAAACAGAAAAGAGACATACCAATCAAGAAGCTATCTTCTAAGTCCCCAGCTGTCCCTATCTAGGACAAAAGATGATTATAATATGTTGAAGTGCTGTCGTTCCATGGCATATGTCCTGTGCTGTTTTTTGTTTTGTTTTCCAGTCCTGAGACTTGAATGCAGGAGCTATCTCGGAGTGGCTTTGCTTAAGGTTAGTGCTCTATCACATGAATCTCTGCTCCATTTCCAATTTTTTGGTGCTTAATCAGAGATAAGAGCCGGATAGATTTTTGTGTTCAGGGCTGTCTTTGATCCCCAATTCTCAGATCTCAGCCTTCTGACTAGCTAGGATTATAAGCATGAACCACTAGCATTAGCATCTCTTTTCTTTTTTAATAATAGTTTAGGGGCTGGGAATATGGCCTAGTGGCAAGAGTGCTTGCCTTATATATACATGAAGCAATGGGTTTGATTCCTAGCTCCACATACATAGAAAAGGCCAGAAGTAGCACTGTGGCTCAAGTGGCAGAGTGCTAACCTTAAGGAAAAAGAAGCCAGGGGACAGTACTCAAGTGCTGAGTTTAAGCCCTAGGACTGGCAAAATAATAATGATAATAATTTATTAAATCCTAATAGGGTCATATGTATTTCTCTTTCTCTCTCTCTCTCTCTCTCTCTCTCTCTCTCTCTCTCTCTGTCTCTGTCTCTCTTTCTTTCTCTCTCTCTCTTTCAGGCACAGGACCCCAGGTCAACTTTTAGCTATCCTAAAGTTTTGGCAATATATTGAGAACAACTACAGAGAAATCATCTCATGGGATCTAGATTGGTCCCCTCCAGTAATGATTATGCTAACAACCTCTCCAGAAGCATAAAACAACCAAAACTGAGATAATAACCATCAAAGCCACACTTTGTGTTGCAATTAAACTATAAACACATTTTGCCCTCTGACCCTTTAAACTTAAGTTCCTGTTAGTTCCCTGAAGATGGCTCTAAGGATGAACTGAAGTGCCATCTTCCAGTTGCAACATGCCATAAATAATCTCATTTCTGTGCAATGATTCTTTCTTAATCAAATTTTCTATCACTTTCACTGTATTCTGCTCTCATCTGGATAATCAAGCCTACCTAGTTGGGTGGAACATAATATCAAAAAGTACATTCCAAGAGGCCTGAATTTAAATTTTATTGGCCATGATTAGAAAATATATGAGCACAAATAACAAAAATGAAAATTGTAGCTAGCCAGGCCTAATATTGTAAGAGTACCCCATTTCAGAGTTATCTACAGTAGCAAGTGTCATGAAGTTTAACTCAAGAAACTTATCAGAGAAATTTTCAATTCACAGTTACTAACTTAATTAAACAGACTTTACTGAAAGGAATGTGACTTCATCAAAATAACACAAAAACTGTATAAGTTCTTAATGTGTAAAAACAGGATACAAACCTAACATCTATAGTTACCACTGTAGCAGTTATTCTTGTGCAACGGGAAATACAAAGGAAATCTAATATGGGACACTAAGATCATAGCATCTTTAGATAGTAGCTTTGTATTAAGAGGTGCAATTGGAATTTAAAGGTGATTAGCCTATGTGGCACTGGTGTCACAAAAGATGTCAAAATACAGAATCAAGTTTTTTCGTGAACTTTCTCCTTCTGAGGATAAATGATAGGCTTCATTCAACCGTAAGGTATGTCAACAAATAGTTATAAAACACTAGAGCTTCAACTTACAAATCCAGGACAGTTGGCCATGTTCTAGAAAAGAAGAAATTTAGTAAATCTCTCAAGGCCCTTAAAACAGGTATTCTGCTCTGATGGGTAAAAGAAAACAACCAGAGGAGGGGAGACCCAACAGACAGAGAAAAAATTTAATGCTCCTGACCCAGTTTCCCCAGATAGTTAAGTCACTTTGCAGTAACCAGAAACGGCAGACCTCTTGTAATCCTGTGAGAGTACACTATCAGGTCATCTGAAGCAATCTCTGAACCTGTCTGGTGACTTGGTAAACATATTTTTCTTGCCCTTGCCCCACCCCCAATATTTTCCACACTTGATTAAAGGTCAGTGAACTCCAAAAGGAGCTTAAGGGCTAGTGGCAAAGAGTATATTATATATAAAGCCCTGGGTTCAATTCCCCAGCACCACAAATACAGAAAACAGCCAGAAGTGGCACTGTGGCTCAAGTGGCAGAGTGCAGCCTTGAGCAAAAACAAGCCAGGGACAGTGCTCAGGCCCTGAGTTCAAGCCCCAGGACTAGCAAAAAAACACTAAAAAAAAAAGAGCGAGCTTAAGTTAAATTCAGATGATATTTTGTATCATGTATGCAATCTCTTTCTCTTCATATTTATCTGCTAATAAGCTTTATGATTATTTTTTAAGAATCTTAACCTTTTTTCTCATGTTGGAAGGACCAAGGTTAATTAGCTGTACTAAATTTCCATTAACAGTAATACTCAAGAATGAAGTAACTTTAAACCATTTTTACAAAGTAAAAAGAAATTTAAAACTACTTTTTCCTGACTTGCTAATTAACTAAAAGCTGGTCCCCAATCCCCCTACCTAACACTGATGCTCTTTGATCTAAGCCATGACATCCTGCACTATGGGCTCCAAAAAGTACAGATTTACTGATAAGCACCTTGTTGCCAAAGAAAAATTGTCCCCTCAGATAGGCAATGGCATCCATCTCCTTATCATTTTGAGAAAAAAGGCCAAAGCTACCAACCACTATTTAGTTATCCAGAGACAAAGAATGAGCTGTCAACCAGACCAAACACACTTGTAAACTGAGGCTGATTTATTTTTCACCAGTACCCCTCAAATCACCTATCAATGTGTACCACCAACACAGTTGAAGACTGTGTTGTCTTCCCATGGCTGACATGAAATTTCCTTTTTTCCTTCACTTTCTCTTTTCTTTGGCATTAAAGGGATGGGGTATAATTGGACCAAATATGCAAATGCTGGAGTTTGGACCTGGGTTCTAAAAACCTGGCTTCACAAATCACACTTTGAAATGAAGAAGCTGGGTGCTGGTGGCTCAAACCTATAATACTAGCTATTCAGGAAGCTGAGATTAGAGGATTGTGGTTCAAAGCTTGTCCTGGCAGGAAAGTCCATGTGACTCTTATCTCCAACTAACCACCAGAAAACCAGAAGTGGTACTGTAGTTCAATGTAGTATAATGCTAGATTTGAGCACAAAGAGCTCAAGAACAATGCCCAGGAGGGCAAATTCAAGTGCCATAACCAACAAAACAACAAATAAATAATGAAAGGAGACCTCTCTGAGTTCTAAACAAACAAGTGAGGAGTTTTTAGCCAGGCAACAGTAGGTCATGCCTATAATGTTACCTACTCAGGAGACAGATCTGAAGACTAAGGTTTGAAGCCAACCACGCAGAAACAAATTGTCTAATTAAACAGCAAAAAGCCAAAATGATGAATGAATGAAAAGCTGAACAAGAGTTATAGGTCCTCAATCAATCAATCGATCAATCAGATAAATATTTTCGGTAACAAATATGGCAACTGTCCTGTTTTGGTCATTACACAATACACACTTAAATGAAAACCATCACATAACTTTGAACAATTATGTAAATTAAAAATAGAATTATAAAAATTTCCTAAGTTTGCACTAAATTACTTTGGATCATGTTTTATGTTCTAAAAATAAATGTACAAAATTTCCCAGCTATATTTTTATAGGTATACATAAGTCAATCCTAAAGATAAAATGTTGAATCATAACCCCTTTATACAACTAAAGTTAACAAAATATTGTATAAAGAAAATTGAAAAATAGAATCTCTAGTTGCCAATAAAGTCCTCAGGATAATAAAAAAAAAAAAAAAAGGAAAAAGTTGTATGTAAGACACTAGATTAGGGGCTGGGAATATGGCCTAGTGGCAAGAGTGCTTGCCTCATATACATGAAGAACTAGGTTTTGATTCCTCAGCACCACATATATAGAAAAGGCCAGAAGTAGCACTGTGGCTCAAGTGGCAGAGTGCTAACCTTAAGGAAAAAGAAGCCAGGGACAGTACTCAGGCCCTATGTTCAAGCTCTAGGACTAGCAAAAAGAAAAACAAAAACAAGAAGCTGGATTAGTTTCCTTGTTTTATTCAAAACCAATAGGACACTGAAAGGTATTTTTGCCTCTAATTTACACTAACTTAAAACAGAATGCATGGGCTGGGGATATGATATGGCCTAGTGGCAAGAGTGCCTGCCTCATATACATGAGGCCCTGGGTTCGATTCGCCAGCACCACATATACAGAAAATGGCCAGAAGTGGCGCTGTGCTCAAGTGGCAGAGTGCTAGCCTTGAGCAAAAAGAAGCCAGGGACAGTGCTCAGGCCCTGAGTCCAAGCCCAGGACTGGCCAAAAAAAAAACACAAAAACAAAAGCAAAAACAGAATGCTTAGCATTCTTGCTAACAGGTGATGTTTTTACCATGTAATCTATATCTTTACCATGGCTTTTTACTACTTTGTTGGAGATGGAATCTCCTATGTATAGAATTGAAAGAGAATCTAAAAATCAATACACACTTCTATATTCAATTCATGTTTGAAAGGTGAGATAGAGAAACATAAATTTTAGCAAAGACAAAATGCAAAACACAATACAAAGAGACTAAGTTCCAAAAAAGTTGATTGATTTGTCCTCTTTGTACATTTCACCCTAAAAAAATAAAATAAATAAAAATTGTTTGAAGTACTCACCTGCTATTTCAGCTAATTGAAAGGGTAAGGAGGAGGACTTGATTACAATCCAGGAGTTTAAGGCAGCCTAAGCAACATAATGACATTCTATCCCCAAAATTTCTTCCTCCAGTTAAAAAAAAGATTCAATCCAAAAAGCATATATTAAAGTATTAAGCACAATTTTTTTTTTTATTGGTGGTGGATGTGCCCTGGTTTGAACTCATGACTTCTAGCCTCTCCTTTGTTTACATTCTTTCTTGCTCACAGGTGGCAGCATGTGAAGCTTGTCTTCATTGCTTTTCAATGCCCTTGAGAACTTTGAACTGAGATATTGCAGATCTTAGCCTCCTCAGTAACAAGAGACATGAGCCACTTACACATCATAAGTATATAAAAAGCAATTAAAGATAAAGAAAAATTACATTACCAAGAGCATATTTCCAATATGAATGATAAATTTCTAACCTAAAACTACACAACCGAATTTGCATAAAAATTTTGAAACTAGGGGCTAATAGTGTGACTTAGTGGTAGAGTGCTTGCCTAGCATGCAGGAGGCCCTGGGCTGGATTCCTTTGGACCACATAAACAAAAAAAGTTGGAAGTGGTGCTGTGGCTCAAGTGGTTAGAGTGCTAGCCTTGAGCAAAAAGAAGCCAGGAACAGTGCTGAAGACCTGAGTTCAAGCCCTAGGACTGGCAAACAGAAAAAAAAACACCTGAAACTATAGAGATTTAACTGTGATAAACTACTGCCACACAGTTATAACTACCATGACTGTCCTTGAGTTTACTTCAGTTTCCCAAAATACTATTAATGGGAGTGAAACATTTTATTTTCTTCTGCTCTCTTTTCTTTCCCTGTTCTTCTCTTTGTCTCTCTTCCTTTCTCTCTGTATAAAACATATATATATATACATATATATATATTTACATTTCCTATAAATACACAATATCATTAAGAATGCTATGTGGCCAGGCACCAGTGACTCACACCTGCAATCCAAAGTACTCAGAAGGCTAAGATCTACCACTAGGCCACATTCCCAGCCCCATAACAATTTCTTTAAAAAAACAAAAAATCTAAAGTCAGGCTGGGAAAGTGGCTTCGTGGTAGAGGGCTTACATAGTAGGCATGAAGCCCTGGGTTCGATTCCTCAGCACTCCATAAACAGAAAAGGCTGGAAGTGGCATTGTAGCTCAGTGGCAGAATGCTAACCTTGAGCAAAAGAAGCTCAGGGACAGTGCCCTGCCCTTGACTTCTAACCCCAGGACTGGCAAAAAAAGGAGAGTTCAGGGACAGTGCCCATGGCCCAATTCAAGCCCCACTACTAACAACAACAACAACAACAACAACAACAACAAAAGAAAAGTTATAGGAGTATTTCTATGATCGTAGATATATGAGAGGTATATAAAAGGAAATCAAAGTCTGAGACAAGACAAAAGTCTAGTTCATAGCTCAAATTTTGAGTATCTTCGTAATGAGCATAAGTTTCTAAGCTCAAATCCCAATACTATCAAAAAGAAAACTAAGGAAAATAAGTCTGTGCTTTTTTGAAATAGTATGGCCATACAATGGACTTTTCAAATAATTCTATCTTAAGTGAAAGTTAGGGGGGTTGGGAATGTGGCCTAGTAGTAAGATTGCTTGCCTAGCATACATGAAGACTGGGTTCAATTCCTCAGTACTACATACACAGAAAAGGCCAAAAGTGGAACTGTGGCTCAAGTGATAAGAGTGCTAGCCTTGGGAACAAAGAGACTCAGTGATGACAGCACGGAGGCCCTGAATTCAAGCCCCAGGACTGGAAAAAAAAAAGTTAGAGAAAAATCTACAATTCATAAAATCACAATCTTTTCTAGAAATGTTCACGTATCAAGCTTACTCCCTTTCAATAGTAATGAACATGTTACTTAACAAGAAAAGACAACTATGTTATAATGAAACTTTATCATTAGCCAGCCTGCTCTGCTTAAGGGGTTAAGTTTAACTTATTTTTCTTTGTTTTCTTCCTTAAACTCTGAAGGAGAGTTCAATACCAATGTGCCTTCAGCCATATGCTACATTATGGTGTTTAATGTCTCTTTACCATAAGAAGGAAAGAAGCCTTTGTAAACATGAGATTTCTGAGACTATTGCCAATAAGGGAGGACATATAAGAAAAGCTAAAATCCTAGCACCCTAGGGCTTTGCCTTAAATACATTTTCCTCCCCTGAGGATGGCTGTTTGGTAACATAGTAATCCAGTAGAGTCATTTCGTTGCCTAGCAAAATATAAACTTTTATTTCCTTTACTTCAAAACCCTACCCTTATTAACTATAAACTAGCACTGAGACCAGTAACTGAATATTGGTAACAACAGATTGTTTCAAGTTTTACTGAATCATTGAACTTGCTGAATATTTATGAGTTACATCAACGTTTTACACTTTTTTTTTTTGGCCTTGAACTCAGGGCCTGAGTACTGTCCCTGGCTTCTTTTTGCTCAAGGCTAGCACTCTGCCACTTGAGCCACAGCGCCACTTCTGGCCGTTTTTTGTATATGTGGTGCTGGGGAATCGAACCCAGGGCCTCATGTCTACAAGGCACTCTAGCCACTAGGCCATATCCCCAGCCCCAACGTTTTACACTTCTATCTACTCTTTTTCACTGCTTATGAAGTTTATGAGTTCCTAGGATGATCATAAACACTGGTACCAAGTGGCCTTGATATAAAATAAAAATCATTAGAACTAATGCAAACAAATTAAGAAGAAATTTAAAAGAGAAAAAAAAATTACCTTTTGAATAATCTTCCAATAAAAGGTTGAAGTGACCTAATTGACAAAAGAAATCAGATTCCACTTTTCCTTCAGCTTTTACTATTAAAGATTCGTAGCAGTGAACAGCCTAGAAATGAAAAATATAAACATTTTAAAAGAAGCAAAACCATGAACTGCATTTGCTTCCTGAAAAAAAAAATGCATATGTTTTAGTATTACTGAAGAAGCCAATGTCATTTTCTTCCAAAAATGTCTGTAATTCACTACCAATATGAGAAGTTTCTGAGTTGTTTGTTAGTTTGCTTTTAGTGGTACTAGGGGTTTGAATTAAGAGTCTTGTGTTTGGTAAGCTGATACGATACTAAGCCATAGTAATGCACACCTCCAACTAGAGAAGCTTCTCTAAGAATTAATGGAGCCATAACCTAAATGCTTCCTCCAGCTAAATAAGGGAATAAGAACTGCCCAATATAGGAGCACAAAAAAAAAAAAAGCCAAAACTCCAAACTGTTACTTTAGTACTAGTTCATATAGCAAAACTATTTTTGAAGCTAGGCACAGAAGACTTACACTTGTAATCCAAGCTAACTAAGCAAACTGGTATCGGATGGGTCATTGTTTGAAATCAGCCAGGGCAAAGTCTATGAGTCTCTTATCTCCAGTTAACACATAAAAGAAAAGCCAGAAGTGTGCTGTGGCTCAAGTGGTAGTGTGCTATCCTTGAGCAAAAAGAAGCCAGGACAGGCTCAAACACTTAGTTCAAGCTCCAGTACAAAAAAAAAAAAAAAAAAAAAAAAGAGTAAGCTACCACTTCCAAACATGTGATTTAAAAAAAAAAAATCTAGTCTGTCTTGGAACCACAATCCTCCCACCCAATCAGCTTTTAAAATAAGTGAGTAACAGCCAATTTCCATCTATCTAAAGCTTTGCACCACAATCCTCCCAATTTCAGCCTCTAAAATTCAGGTCTAAGCCACTGCCTCTTGTCCAGAAATTTTAATATATTGCCACTAGTCTGTAGCCCAAACTAGCCTTGAACCTTCAGCCTCTCTATCCCAAGTGTAGGATCATAGTTATGTACGACATTGGCTAGGTTAATGTAATTTTTTTGTTTTTTTTACAGTCTTGGGGCTTGAGCTCAAGAGCCTGAGCACTGTGCCTGGCTTCATTTTACTCAGAGCTAGCATGCTACCACCTGAGCCAAAGTGCCACTTCTGGCTTTTTCTTGTATGTGTGGTGCTGAGGAATTGAACCCAGGGTTTCATGTATGCGAGGCAAGCATTCTACCACTAGGCCATATTCCCAGCCCAGATTGATGTAATTTTTAAATATTTAAAATGTGGCTAACTCAAATTGAGATGTGCTATAGAAGCAACTGAATACAATAGATTTCAGTTCTGTGTGTGTGTGTGTGTGTGACAGAGACAGAACATTTATCAATTGAAGGAGAAAACTTCAAGGGAAGTAAGAAAACAGGAAACAGTAGGCAGAACATGCATATATATATAAATACTGAATTGGTGAATAACTTGATTAAAAGCACACATGCAGACACTACTTTCTTTTGCTTTAAGAGTCATTTACACTCAAAGCAAAAAGAAGAAGGCGGAAGAAGAAGTGGAGAAAAGACCTTGACTACTTCCACAAATATCCAGTACAGTCTGGGTACTAAAAAGACACCAAAACTGAGAGGCTCCCAGAAAATAGCATTTGCTCCACGAGTTTACAAATTAAAAAAAATTATTTCAAGGATTGATGTCATCTTTTCTTTCCTTTTTAGTTGGTTGTGGAGCTTGAACTCAAGGCATAGGCACTGTCCCTGAGCTCTTTTGCTGAAGATTAATACTCCATCACTTTGAGCCACAGCTCTACCTGTTTGGTTTTTGTTGTTGTTGTTGTTGTTTTTTTCATTTCTAGGACTTGAACTCAGGGCCTACGCACTGTCCCTGGTTGTGTTTTTTGTTTTTTTTTTCCTCTACCACTTGACCCACAGTACCCCTTCTGGCTTTTTCTACATATGTGGGTACTGAGGAAGTGAACCCGGATTCATGTATACAGGCAAGCACTCTACCACTAGGCCATATTCCCAGCCCTACTTCTGTTTTTTATTTGTTTTTGGGTTTTATTTTTTGGCCAGTCCTTGGCCTTGGACTCAGGCCTGAGCACTGTCCCTGGCTTCTTTTCGCTCAAGGCTAGCACTCTGCCACTTGAGCCACAGCAACACTTGTGGCCATTTTCTGTATATGTGGTGCTGGGGAATTGAACCCAGGGGCCTCATGTATACGAGGC
This sequence comes from Perognathus longimembris pacificus, assembly GCF_023159225.1. Lineage (NCBI taxonomy): Eukaryota > Metazoa > Chordata > Mammalia > Rodentia > Heteromyidae > Perognathus > Perognathus longimembris. The sequence goes on from NW_025956518.1 coordinate 65,880, forward strand.
AAGCACTCTTGCACTAGGCCATATCCCCAGCCCCCCACCCCACTTCTAGTTTTTGAGTGGTTACATAGAATAGGAGTCATATAGGGACTTTTCTGCCCAGGCTGCCTTTGAACCACAATCCTCATATCTCAGCTTCCTCAGTAACTAGGATTACAAATATAAGCCACTGGCCCCAGGCTAGAGATCATCTTAAAAACAACTCAGAAAACCCATCTTTCCTTTTAAGGGTGGTGAAGAAAAGAGATACCTACATTACAATGACCCGAATTATTAAGATTGGATTTAGTATTCTGGGCACAACTTACATTGTCAAATGGTGAAAATTCAGAAATAATTTAATATACCAAGTGTCTAGAACAAAGGATGTGAGGAAAAACACAGCCTTTCTATCAAAGTGTATCTCCATTTGAACTATTTTAAGCTCCACCTTTTCTTTCTTTCTTTTTTTTTTTTTTTTTGCTAGTCCTAGGCTTGAGCCTGGGCATCTCTGTGCTCAAGGATAGGGTTCCACCACTTTGATCCAGAGCACCACTTCTGGCTTTTTTTGGTGGTTAATTAAGATGAGTCTCATGAACTTTATTGTTCAAATTAGCGCCAAACCAAGGTTCTCATATCTTAGCACCTGAATAGCTAGGACTACAAGTATGAGCCACTCGAAGGGAATATCTAATATTTTAGGCACAAAAATTAAATTTGGGCCCTTTTGATCAAGATGATGCCAAGAAGGAAGAAGGAAGCTCCTGTCCCTTTGAAAGCCAAAAGACAAGTCAAAGTTTTTGAAGTCCAAGCAAGCAGTAATGAAAGCCGTCAGCACAAAAAAGCAGATACGCCAAGGATCAGTGGCTCAGAAAGCTGAGATCTGAGGACCACAGTTCCAAGGTAGCCTGGGCAGGTAAATCCAAGAATTCTTATCTAACCATCAGAAAAACAGAAGTGATGTTGCATCTCTAAGTGGTAGATCTATATCAGTCTTGAGAAAAGGCTGACAAGTCCCTCATTCAACAAAAAAGAAAAAAGAAAACATACACTTCATCCTTCCAGTAGACCAAGACACTGAAGCTTTGAAGAGTGCCCAAATATCATCAGAAGAGTGCCCTTAGGAGGTACAAGCTTGGCCACTACACTATCATCAAGTTCCCCAGGACCAGTAAAATCAGCTATGAAGAAGATAGAAGACATTAATACACTTATGTTATTTGTGAATGTCAAATGACAGTGCTCAGGCCCTGAGTTCAAGCCCCAGGAATGGCAAAAAAACAAAAACAATGCAAAAAAGTAGAGATGCTAATGTCGCTTAGTGGTAGAGTGTCTGCCTAGCATACATGAAGCCCTTGGTTCGATTCCTTAGTAACCACATACATTGATTCCTCAGTACCACACACAGAAAAAGCCAGAAGTGGCACTGTGGCTCAAGTGGTAGCATGCTAGCCTTGAGCATAGAGAAGCTCAGGGAATAATACCTAGGCCCTGAGTTCAAGCCCAGGACTGGCCAAAAAAAAGTAAATATAGGGCCCAGGTTATGGGACAAATGACAGAATACTAGCTGTTTAACCCAATGCTCTGAGTTTAAATACTGGTATTTCCCTAAAATCACCTATGAGCCTGCTATAGCTTTATTATGATTTACTTAATTGTATGAGACCTAATAAAAGTAAGAGGGAAACAAGACATCAAAATTTGTCACAGTAAACTGGAGACCAGTGTTGGTTGCTCACGCTTGTAATCCTAGCTACTCAGGAGGATTAAAACTTAATGCCAGCCCCAACAGAAAAGTCTATGAAACTCCGGCAAAATTAACCAGCAAAACACTAGGCTGGAGACCTCACTTATGTGGATATAGCATCAGACATGAATAAGAGAACTGAAAGGACCCCAGTATCAGAACATACAGATAGCACCATCACCAACAAAACCTTATCACTAGAATCTAACAAAAAAGACAGTAAGAGAAATACAGGAACTAGGATCTTTAAGATAAGTAAAAAATTAACAAAATAACATTAGAAAGCTCATAATGTAATGAATTTAAATGAAAACAAGCAAAATACCAATTAGAAGACATAGGTGGATGAATAAATAGAAAAAAAAATCCAACTGTATAATGCCAACAAAGACTTACTTTAAATCTAAGGGCCCTTCTAGGTTAAAAGAAAAAGATAAAGAAGAGACTACATACAGAGGAACTTAGACACTGTAGACTTTATAAATAGGAACTACTGGACAAAACAGTCAAGAAAAACTACCAAAAGGCAAAAATACATTGTAAATAAAGTAATTTAATCACATAGGGGACACCAAAGAATATGACTATACTAAGTACATACTGACAATAATGAAGACAGTGGGACATTGGGATAGTTTAACAGATGATTTTAATTAGGTACAGAACTATATGACATGCAAGTACACATTCTTCCAAAGTACCCATGGAACAAATGCAACACAATACAAAGAAAAAAAAGTTATTTTTTTTTTTACAATAAAATGAAAGTCAAATGAGGGAAGAGATGTTTGACGAAAAAATGTACTCACTACTTTATGTATATAACTGTAAACCCTCTATACATCACCTTGACAATAAAATAAAGTTAAAAATAAATAAATGCAATGAAACTGGAAATATATAAACATAAAAATTTAAATCTATAATACATGAAAATACTCTTGTGATTCCAACAATATGGAAAGTGTAGTAAGGGGATTAAAGTCAAAACCAAGTCCAGGCCAAACAAGCCAAAACCAAAACCAAAACACTTTAATATTAAAATATATATTACATACTGCATATACAATAATATATTATAAAAATATATCTTATTTTACACTTATTACATAATCATTGTATTTTATCCTATATAATTACATTTTTATTTTATTTATTTATTTTGTCTGTCCTGGAATTTGAACTCTTAACCTGGGCACTGTCCCTGAGCTTTTTTGGTCAAGGACAGCACTCTAGCACTGAGCCATAGCTCTATGTCCAGTTTTCTGGTTGTTCACTAGAGATAACAATTTCATGAACTTTCCTGGCCAGGCTGGCTTCAAACCAAAATCCTCAGATCTCAACCTCTTGAGCAGCTAGGAGTTCCGGCTTTATATGATATAACTACTATTGTATCTCATTGTATACTATTATCTCATTATATATTATATTATTATACTAGATTGTACACAATGTATTATGGTATATTATTTACATATTATATATTATTTGTTATATCATGTATCATATGTACTATATGTATATATATACTATATGGATGTAAGAAATATATATACTATATATATTACTAGAGTACATATTACTATAATGTATATACTATATATTATCCAACTATATATTAGTCATGTTATATTATATTACAAATATTATGTAAAACACATTACATATACCATCTGTACATATAAATGTATCTAAAGGAGAAAAAAACCAGTGGTTTGGCTCAAGTTGAAGGGAATATATGTGGCAAACAAGAAGCTCTGAATTCAAACCACTCCCCAGATAGAGGGAAAATGTATTAAGCTTTTAACCAAGGAACTAATCAGAGAAACTATTTTTAAATATCTAGAGAAAGATTTAAAAATCAAACAAACATATAAAATATAGCAAAACTCATGGCACGCAAAAATCAAAGTTTAGTAAGATGAGGATGTAGAAGAATAAACATTTTTTAAATGGGTGGGTTCCTGTTACACAAGAGGTTGAAATCTTAAGATTGCAGTTCAAAGCAAGCCAGAATAGGAAAGACCACCAGACTCTTATTTCCAATAAACCCCAAAAGCCTTAAGGTTCAATTGGTAGCACACTAGCCTTCCAAAAGCTCAAGGAAATTGCCTAGGCCCAGAATTCAAGCCTGCAGGCTGGCACAAAAAGAAAGAAAAAAAAAGAAGAGTTAAATATCTACAACTTAGCAATAAAAACTCAATGATCTAGAAAAAAGCTGGGGAATCGGCTCTAATCTTACTACTCAGAAGGCACAGATCTGAGGATTGCAGTTTGAAGTCTGAGATTCATCTTCAGTTAACCATGGTACAGCCTGAACTGTGGGTCAAGTGGTTGAAACCAGAGCACCAGCCTTGAATGCTCAGGAAAGTCCCAGAGTTGAAGGCCCACTACTGGCACAATGAATGAATTAACAAATACTGGTAAGTATGTAGGAATGCAATACTCAAACTGAGAGCCAAAGAATCAAGTTTGAAGTCAACCTACAGAGACAGCTATAAGACTTTCATGCTCAAGAGTCTCAGGGGCACAACAGATAGTGGAAAGACTCGACAAATGTGACTACTACAAAATAAAAAGTCTATGTACATCTAAAGATATAGCCACTAAACTAGAAAGACAGCCAACCATATGGGAAAGGATCTTCTCCAGCACAGCAACAAAGGCCTAATAGCCGTCATCTACAGAGAGAGAACTCAAGAAACTAACCCCCTACAAACCCAGTAAACCAATTATTAAATGGGCAAAGGAGCTAAAGAGAGACTTCACAGGAGAAGAAATAAAAATGGCAAAGAAACATATGAGGAAATGTTCAACATCCCTGGTAGTAAAGGAAATGTAGATAAAAAGAACCCTGGGATACCACCTCACTCCAGTTAGAATAGCCTATACTCTGAACTCAGGCAACAACAAATGCTGGGGGGATCCGGAGGAAAGAGGAACCTTCTTTACTGTTGGTGGGAGGACAACCACTTTCCACTTTCAAAAACAGTATGGAGGTCCCTCAAAAAGCTCAGCATAGACATACCCTATAACCTAGTCACATCACTCCTAGGCATCTATCCTGAACAAGTCTCAGGATACCATAAAGACATCTATCTGCAAATCCATGTTTATTGCTGCACAATTCACAAATATGCTCAAATCTGGAAACAACCCAGATGCTCCACTACAGATGAATGGATACAAAAAATGTGGTACTTGTACACAATGGAATACCACATAGCAATTAAAAATGATAAAATATTGGTATTTGCAGGGAAATGGTCAGAGCTTGAACAAATAATGTTGAGCAAGACAAACCTAGAACACAGAGAACAAAGGGGCATGGTCTCCTTGATATATGACTGCTAGGGGGAGGGGGAGAACAGTAGAGACAGGTCTGCAAAATAACCAACTTCTTTTCAAATGGTATTTCCACATTTGGGTTAGCAACCTTACAGTACGTATCTAAAACCAATTACTAAACAAACATAAAAAGGGCTACGATAGACCTATCAGTGGATCACTAGCTCAACAGCTATGTACACATGATTATATAAGATAAGGATAAGCAGAAACAACTCCAAGATGACACAGGAGGATTCTGTGGTGGTGGTTACATTTAATGTTCTAGGTGAATTTCCTTTGGGCGTACCCTACATGGTATAAGATTTGGTATATGTATATGATTTTGGTACACTGGATATTGTATATATGCCTACCTGAACTAGGGAAGGGAAAGAAAAATGAGGGTGTAACAGATATGACAAGAATGTACTCACTACCTTATTTGTAACTGTATCCCCTTTGCACAACACCTTGTCAATAAAATTTAATTAATAAAAAAAAGACTTTCATGTTCAATTAACCAGCAAAAAAGCCAGATGTGAACCATTAGCTAATGTCTTTAATCCTAACTATCCAAGCAGGTAAGACCTAAGGATGGAAGTTCAAAGTGAGCTGAGAAGCTATGTCTGTAGATTGTGAGATTCTTACCTCCTATAAGCTACTAAAAAGCAGACAGTAGAGGTCAAGCAGTAGAGCACTAGCCTTCAGTCAAAAAGGTCCTGGAGCAGCCAGAAGTGGAAAAGTGGCTTCAGTGGTTAAGTGTTTGCCCAGACAACAAAAACTAAAAGAGACCACAAAGACTGAGTAAAAGCCCACAACAGGCAAAATTTTAAAAACAAAGAGTGTTTCAAAGGATAAACAAAACTTTCAAATGTGGTGTTATGCGTGCCTTGACAGAAACATATCACATATTTCCGCATGTCAACATATAATAAAGTACATGTATAATAGATTTAATTTTCGTGTAAATCAATTGTGCCTCAATAAAGTTATTTTAATTCAGAAAAGGGGGCAATGACAGTAGATTGGCATATGGAAGGAAACCTTAGTTAAATATCTGCTAGTGGGGAAAAAAACAATTCCATATAGATGTGATGCTAGCCCACATATAAATTAACACATAAATATTTAATATAAATGTGAAGGCTCATTAAATAACCTTAATATTATGTTAATGAGTCAAATCTAAATGAAAGTAAATCAAATTAATATATAAACTACATATACATGATACTGTATTAAGTAAAATTAAGGTTCTTCACAGTTACTTTATTAGCTTCTCATGTTAAACAGTTATTGCAGTTAGGGGGCTGAGAATATGGCCTAGTGGCAAGAGTGCTTGCCTAGTGTACATGAAGCCCTGGGTTGGATTCCTCAGCACCACATATATAGACAATGGCCAGAAATGGCACTGTGGCTCAAGTGACAAGAGTGCTTGCTAGCTTTGAGCAAAAAGAAGCCAGGGACAGGGCTCAGGCCCTGAGCCCAAGGCCCAGGACTGGCAAAAAAAGTCACCAAAACACAAAAAAAGTCATTGCAGCTAAAAATGTCCAACTTCTCTATTAATATTTGAAAGTGGTTCCTCATACTTTAAGCTGAATATAAAATGAGTACCACTTGAAAAACTCAGTCCAGCTGATAATATTAGCCATGACTCACTGGAAAAAAATGTACACTGAAGTATTTGGAAGCTTAAAATGCTCAACCAATATTTTTACATATTATAAAAAGAATCAGATTAATTTATTTACTATTTTGACTAAAATAATAGATAATCACCATTATTTTCCTTTTTTTTTTACTTGAACTCTGGGCCTAGGAGCTATCCCTGAGCTCTTTTACTCAAGGCTAGCACTTTGAACCACAGTGTCACTTGCAATTTTCTTGCTGATTAATTGGAGAAAAGAGTCTTAGGATTTTCCTGCCCAGGCTAGCTTTGAACTATGATTTTCCTATCTCACCCTCCTGATAGCCAGAATTACAGGCATGAGCTATACTAGGGCCTGGGTCCATTATTTTTCAAATACTATTCGTGTAACCAACTTCAAATATCACATTAAATCCGGAAATTCCAAAATACACTGTTTGCAGCTGGGACTATGGCCTAGAGGTAAAGTGCTCACCTCATATACATGAAGCCCTGGGTTCAATTCCTCACCCACATACATTAAAAAAAGCTGGAAGTGACACTGTGGTTCAAGTGGTAGAGTGCTAGCCTTGAGCACAAAGAAGCCAGAGACAGTGCTCAGGCCCTGAGCTCAAGCCCCAGGACTGGCAAAAAAGAAACAAAGAAAATACATTGCTTAATCTCAAATCTCTTTTAATGTATTAAAGTTAAAACTTTGAAAATATTCAAATGATTTAAAGATATTTTGTATTATTCTTTTCATACAAAGGAAGAAATGTGTAGCTATTGTGTAAATCATGTCAAATTTTGTTAATATTATTCAAGGAGCAATTTTCACTCAAAGAATGATAGTTTCATTTACTTTGCTGAAAAAATTATCATACTAGTTTCCTGATTATTTGTCAACAAAACAGAAAGATTATAGAAATTAGTGACTATGCTTAATCTATGAAAATTACAAATATGGTACAAACATCTTCATGTTACAAACATGGTACATATACACAATGGAATAATTCAGGATGAAATCCTCTCCTTTACAACATGAATGGATTTTTAGATATTATGTCAGGTAAAACAGGCAAAGAAAGACAAGTACAACAACTGGTATGCATCATTTGAGGCCATAAACTATCGAGTTCTCAATGACTGATTTCATTGGTTTGTCATAATACTACATAACAGAAAAGAAATCGCATTTTAATCAAAATTTGGTTGATAAAATGCCATAGAAACGAAGAACCTTTATGGCTAAATGTCCCTCAAATTGATATATACATTAGCTTTTAAAAATGTTGCTTTCAATGTTGAAAATACATGAGAATTTTTATATAGGAAATTTATTTGTTTTATTAAGCGCTATGGAGTTACAGAATAGGCTTTAGTATGCAGTAGCTATCATTTCCTTGTTTATACCTTCTCTCTTTATTAAAGCTTCTCTCTGCATTTACACCATTCCAGGGTTCCGCCATCTTGGCTGATAGCAGCCATTAACTAAACGGCATTGTCTACTATTTGTGTAGGTTTTTAAATCCTAAGAATATAAATCACTCTAAGGTCAAACATATATTAATCGTACGCAGGTGTAAGCTTTAGTGTAAACTGTAGCGAAAAAAATTATCTGAGATTATTTTTGAAACAAAGTATATATTGCGTGTAGACAACTAAAGTGGGGGGGAGGGGAAAGCAAGTAATATAAAATTTGAAAACTTCGTACATTCTTTGATACTAAATTTCAGTGACTGTCGGCTTTACAAAAAAAAAAAAGTTCCCTAAAATAACAGACAATAAGCAATATTCATTTTGTTGGTGTCTGCCTCCAAAGCGCTGCTTCGAGTCAGAAAGAATTTGGAAAAAGTAGAGAGTTAAGCATCTGGAGAAAAGGCATCAAGGGCTTGAAAGTTTTCAACTGTGTCTTGGCCATTGTTGTCAGCCTTAAAGGAGTGGCGGAGCAAAAAAGGGACTTAGACTTGGGGTATCGAGAACGCATAGGCCAAAAGAATGTATTTTTAGATGCCTTACCTTCCCCAGTAGCATTTTCGTCCTGGCGCCATCTTCGCGGAGGCTCAGGAATCCGAAGAGACGGCTGTGGGAAGAAACACGGCTTGTTAAACTCATTTCAGAGAGGTATTTACTGGTCCTTTCCCGAGATACAAGCTCCAGTCACCACCGCCGGCAAGCTTCAGCTTGATCTTTCTGAAGACTGGCGCCAGCCCATCTGGAACCAACTTGCCGCGCGACTGTTGTCTGTACCTGTCCAGTCCATCGAGCGACTCCTTCTCCTTTACAGTCAGACTCGGTGTGAGCTCTACGCCGTCTCCGCTCGCTTTTTCAGCCGCCATTTTATTTTCAGCATCACCGAAGGCACCAGCCGCAGTAGGAAAGGTCACTCCACAGGATTTCATGAAAATGCAACTTCCAGCACTAAACTTACCCTCCCAACTCCACCCAAACGAGATGTTAAAATAACGCCCTCACGCGCAGCTTGCCATTGACAGACTAACTTTATCTCCTATTTTGGCAGAGCCACAAAAAAAACAAAAACAAAAAAACACACACAACGAAACACGAAATTTAAGAGCAAAAACGAAAGCTACGGACGGACGTGAGGACTATAGAGCTTCGCAGCCAAGTTACACCAAATGGCAGAGCATCACGGGAAGACAGAGCTAGCAGTATTGTAAAGCCGAAGAGAAATTCTTAGAACATTAAACTTTGCCAGCGGCTGCATATAGTGCATATAGTGTGAAAGGCTGAACCGACGCAGTAGTTTCTTCTCCTCACAACTAGCCTGGATGTCCTATGGAAGCGACTGGGTCGTGTCACGTGACCTTTGTTGGCTTACGTCAGCAATGGTGCCGCGAAACTTGCTAGCTGATAAGCTCCTCCCTAGAAAGGTGTAGCTGCAGAAGTAGAATGACAGATTGACGTTTTGGGGGAATAGTTATTAGGATAGAACATGGCTTAAAAGTACTAGCTACTCACTGGCCAGAAAATGAAAAGTCCAGGTCGTGTTATTTGGTTGTCTGTTGGCCTTGCAAAAATGAAAGTGTTCTATAAAAAAACCAATCTCTAGTGGTGGAAGCCAATACCAAATGACAATACTAAACTTATTTTACCTGCTTTTCTGGTCTTTGTGATTCAGTCTTGTTGACTCTCATGTAGAACCTGGAAGATCTTGAAGAGGATCATATTAAGGCAAAGAGCTTAACCTGTGACATTAGCCTGAAAACATCTTGCTGAAGGAATGAAAACTCACCTAAGAGGCTCCAAAATTCAGTTGACACATTGATATCAAGTAAGTGTGAGGGCTAGGAACGTGGCTAAGTGGTACACTGCTTGTCTAGCATGCATGAAGCCCTGGGTTGGACTCCCACCGTACCGCATAAACAGAAAAAGCCAGAAATGGTACTGCGGCTCAAAAGGTAGAGTGCTAGCAAAAGAAGCTCAGGGACACTGTCCAGGGCCTTAGTTCAAGCCCCAGCTGGGGGGGGGGGGGGGGGGAGGGGGAATTGATAGTGATGTTTAGCAGTTCAAGGGAGAAACAAAACAGTGGTAAAACAATTGTGAAGACAAAACTGCAAAAGTTGGACTGTTGTAATCTCACATAATGGAACAAACAGGAGCTCCTTTTTATCACTTATGAATAGCATTTGAGGAATCTTTCTATAAAGATTACAAAAACTGTAACACTTAGAAAACAATTCCTCCCCTTCCTCCTCCCCCTCCCCCTCCTCCTCTTTTGCCAGTCCTGAGGCTTGAACTCAGGGCATGCGCACTGTCCCTGGCTTCTTTTTGTTCAAAGCTAGCAACTCTTACCTCTTGAGCCACAGTGCCCACTCTGGCTTTTTCTGTCTACGTGGTGCTGAGGAATTGAACCCAGGGGCTTTATGCATGCTAGGCAAACCCTCTCTACCACTAAGCCACATTCACAGCCCTGTACTCAATTGTAAATAGCTAGGAAATTTGAATATGCCATTACTTCTGTTAACATATGTATATTCACTCTAAGTGACCTAGTAAACTCTTTTCACACACTTATATTTACACAGTAGATATTCTAGGAATAATAGCTGTCTATCTCATGACAGTAATTTCCGTTTATCACAGTCATTTCAAGGAGACAGAACAATGAAATGGTATATGTACTAGGTAGAGTTTACACATTGATGTTTATCTCTTTCACAAATTTAATCCAAAATGGACCCTTAGGATAAATTTAAAATTTAACAGTAGAAGGAACCAGAGATACATCATGTCACTTCATTTTCATGATGAAATTTTAGATACATCAAAAAACATAATCCATTAAATTTTTAAAAACTAGTAAATTCTACTAGACACAAGAGGCTCCTGTCTATAATTCTAGCTACGTAGGAGACTGACTTTTGAGATCTTTGTTAAAGCCAGCCAAGCAGGAAAATACGGGGTGGAAAGTCCAAGAAACTCTAAAGAGCAAGAAAAGCTGGACTGGAGACATGGTTGAAGGGGTACAGCACAAGTCATGAGAGAAAAATATAAACATCAAAAGAGTCATGAGTTTAAAGCACCAATTCCAATCCTCAAAAAACAAAAACTATAAGGTAAATAGGGACTACCTGTAGTAGTAAATGCCTACAAGCCTAGCTACCAGAGATGTAGAGACAGAAAACTGAGGTTCAAGGCCACTAAATAGGGAGGCACAGTGGCTCATGCCTAACATATTTGCTAAAGAGGAAGATGAGATATGAGTATCATTGTTCAAAGCCAGCCTGGGAGAACAAAGTAGTATGCTCTTATCTATAATTAGCTAGCAAAATGCAAAAAGTGGAGGTGTGGCTCAAGGGTTAGAGCACCACCTGGACCAGAAATAAAAGGCCACCACTCATGCAGGAAAGCAAATAGGATGGCAGTCCAAGTCAAACTAGTCATGAATGTCAGAACTTATTTAAAGAAAAAAAAACTGGGCTGGGAATATGGCCTAGTGACAAAAGTACTTGCCTCGTATACATGAAGCCCAGGGTTCGATTCCCCAGCACCACTTATATAGAAAACAGCCAGAAGTGGCGCTGTGGCTCAAGTGACAGAGTGCTAGCCTTGAGCAAAAAGAAGCCAAGGACAGTGCTCAGGCCTGAGTCCAAGGCCCAGGACTGGCAAAAAAAAAAAAAAAAAAAAAAAAAAGAAAGAAAGAAAGAAAGAAGAAAACAACTAAATAAAGTATGGGAAAATGCTGTGGTTCAAAAGAACATCTACCCCACAATTCAACCTCCAGCTCAATTCAACCTGCAGTACTATGAAAAAATAAACAAACTAGGTGCTAGCAGCTCATGTCTAGCTAGTTAGGAGGCAGAGACCTAAAGACCTCATTTTTAAGCCTATCCAGGCAGAAAACGTCATGAGAGTTTAATCTCTAAGTAACTATCAAAAGCCACAAGTGGAAATATGGCCTAAATAGTGTACCAACCTTGAGTGAAAAAGCCAAATGAGTTTGAAGCCCTAAATTTTGCTTGCTGGCACAAATCAAAAAACAAACCAAGAGCTGGGTGCTAGTAACTCACACCTGTAAACATAGCTAACTGCCATCTGAGAATCATGGGTTCAAAGCCAGTATAGTTAGGAAAGTCCATGACATGGGCTGGGAATGTGTCTTACTGGTTGAGTGTTTGACTAGCATACATGAAGCTCTGATTCAATTCCTCAGTAACTCAGTCAGAAATGTTCAAGTGGCAGAGTGCTAGCCTTGAGCAAAAGAAGCTCAGGGACAGTGCACAGACCTGGAGTTCAAGCCTCAGCATTCGTTAAAAAAAAAAAAGAAAGAAAGAAAGCCCATGTAACTCAGTTTATTAAACACCCAAAAGCAAGAGGTAGAGCTGTGGTTCAAGTGGAAGAACACTAGCCTTGAAGAAAAAAGCTTAGGAACAGTATCCAAGACCTGAATTCAAGCCCTAGGGCTGGCACAAAACAAAATAACTTAAGGCCCAAGAACTGATATCTGTAATTTTGCTAAGGAGGATGAGATCTGAAGACAAAGCTAGCAAAGTCTATGAGATTCTTATTTCCAATTAAGTGAAAGAAAATACAAAAGCCAAAAGTGGAGCTGTGGCTTGAGTGGAAGAATGCTATCCTTGAGCAAAAATGCTCAGGAACAATACCCAGCCTCTGAGTTTAAACTCCTATATCTGCATATACAAAAAAGAAAGCAGGCATCAGGATCTCACATCTGTGATGCTAGCAACTCAGGAAACTGAGATTTAAGGATCTCAGTTCAAAAATAGCCCAGACAGAAAAGACTATGATGTGGGCACCGCCTTGTGGAAAAAAGCTAAGGGACCATAGCACCCTCTAAGGTACAGTAATAGCAGCAGCATCATGTGTAGGATGAAGAGGATGAGGATAAATAAGATGCAAATTTCTCAATAGCATCTGTTAGTGAAAAAATAAGATAATAATAAGATACACTAACAGCTATCAGCATGGTTGAAAAAAATGTTTAATACAAAGGGATTTCAATTTACCAAGTCACATTGTGAGTACAATGTCACCCCTTCCATTGTTTACACCCGTTTCCTAATCCTGTCCATGCCTTCCTCATGTGAGTTTTCACATATGCTCATTAAATATATTGGCTACATTTGCCATACATCCACTCTCCTTTTCTCCCCTCTCCACCCACAATACATTTCAGCTTCTGGGTTTTCATTTTGTTAAACTCCTTATTCTGAGAGACATATCATTAAAAACCTCCCAACTAGGTGTTGAGAATATGGCCTCATAGCAAGAGTGCTTGCCTTGTATACATGAAGCCCTGGGTTCGATTCCCCAGCACCACATATATAGAAAAGGCCAAAGTGGCATTGTGGTTCAAGGGCAGGGGCAGGGGTATGTGGCTAGGTGGATTAGGATGTGACCTCACGGAAGGGGGAAGTAACTGCCTCCAGGTATGCTGGTTACCCAGGTAACTGGGTGAAAAATTAACCAGGTGGAGGGGCATCTGCATGGAGCACTACCCAGGACAGAGCTTACACTAAGAATAACTTTCTATTAATTGGCATTTCAGAATTTTTTCAGTATTAACATGGTTTCTCATTTGGGCCCCTACAGAGGAATTAAAGTTTCAGATGTAAGGCTGTGAGTACATTTCTTGTTCAACTTGTTACCTCCTTCCTTATCCACCCCCCTCTCCTTTCCCCTCTCCTCCCCCATCCCCATGAGTTGTACAGTTGGTTTACACAAAATGGTTTTGTAAGTCTTGCTTTTGGAATGGTTGTCTTTTTTTTTTTTTTCCCAGTCTTGGGGCTTGGACTCAGGGTCTGAGCACTGTCCCCTGGCTTCTTCTTGCTCAAGGCTAGCACTCTACCACTTGAGCCATGGTGCCACTTCTGGCCATTTTCTGTATATGTGGTGCTGGGGAATCAAACCCAGGGCCTCATGTATAGGAGGCAAGCACTCTTGCCACTAGGCCATATCCCCAGCCCATGGTTGTCTTTTTATCCTTTGTCTCCTGATTTTGGTATTCCCTTTCCCTTCCCTAGTTCTAATACACATATCTACAGTATCCAGGGTACTAAGGTGAGATACAGTGATAGTGCCTTCCCTCCCTTTCCTACTCTGCCAGTCCTGGGCTTTCAACTCAGGACCTGGGCACCGTTCCTGAGCTTCTTATGCACAAGGCAAACTGCAGGGCTACATCTCCGGCAGAAGATAAGCGTGAACGACCCACACAGGAACACACGCCAGGAGGACAAGCTTGAAGCAGGTCTCGTTTATTGTTGCACAGATCAGGAATTATATAGCCCCCAGCACCCTTACCTCCTAAGTCCTCCCCAGCCAATCACCTAGCGGGGAGTTGATGTAAGGCACTAGGTCCCCCGGGGAAGTGGCGGGGCCCAGCAGACGTGCCTGTGGGCTACATCCCCAAGAGCAGGAAGTGTGCTTCTACTGCTACTCCAGCTGACTCACCAGACCTGACCAGCTAACACTGTACCATTTGCGCCACAGCCCCATCTAAGCTCATGTGGTACTCAGGAATTGAACCCAGGACTTCATGCATGCTAACTAAGCAAGCACTCTTCTGCTAAGCCACATGCCCCGACAGACATCTACTTTGTTTGGATACTCAGGAACTTTCATTGAAAGCATTATGTGGAAATTTTACTTTTAAAATGCTGAGATGGTAGAGGATGGAGACTATTAACTCATCCTTGATAGTGGCTAAACACTGGGCTATATTATGTGAAGATTTACAAGTAGGCTACTTTCATGTCAGTTACCAGGCACTTTGTGTTGGTACAGGTAGGTTCCCTGCTACTGGAGCCACATTTCTACTGCCAGGTTTTTCTGACTAATTGGAGATGTGTCTAAAGGCTTTTTTTTTTTTTTTTGCCCTGGCTAACTTTATACTGCAACCCATAGATATCAGCATCCAAAATGCTAAGTGCAGGTGTGGGCCATTAGCATCCAATGAGACTTATTTGAATTAACTACAAATCAGGACATCTTCAAGACTTTTCCTTTTAATTTTCTTACAGACTAGTATATTTAGGTCCTTTTAGTTAATACTAATGTGTCCGTGTGTATGTACATATGTATGTGTGTATACATATGTATAACATACACATCAGTATTAAAAGGGAGGTAAAATATACTATGTGTATATATATGTATATTTATGCACACACACATATACTTCAGTAACTGCTTTCTCAAATGATATTCTACCACTTGAACTATGTCTCTCATCTGGCTTTTTGCTGGTTATTTTATTTGTTTTGCTTTTTGTTGCCAGTCCTGGGGCATGGACTCAGGGCCTGAGCACTGTCCCTGGCTTCTTTTTGCTCAAGGCTAGCACTCTTCCACTTGAGCCACAGTGCCACTTTTGGCTTTTTTCTATATATGTGGTGCTAAGAAATAGAACCCAGGGCTTCATGTATACGAGGTGAGCACTTTACTACTAGGCCATACTCCCAGCCTTTGCTGGTTATTTTGGAGATAAAGTTTAATGAACTTTTCTGTCCATCAATAGATGGATTTGGGATGATCAAATTCTCAGCCTGAGTGGTTAAGATTACAAATACAGAATGAATTGCTGACAAAGGGAACTAGCCCTTGTCTTCTAGAGATATGAAATTGCAACAGAAATAATGCCCGCAAAAGTATCATGCTGGGCTGGGAACAGGGCCTGAGTGGCAAGAGTGCTTGCCTTGTAGACATTAAGCCCTAGGTTCAATTCCTCAGCAGTGGTGTTGTGGCTCAAGTGGCAGAGTGCTAGATGAGCAAAAAGACAAGAAGAGGGCTCAGACACTGAATTTAAGGCCCAGGACTGGCAAAATAAAAGTATCAGGCTGACATATCTCCATTTAATAAAAACATCCAACGCACATGTTTATGGCACATCCAGTGAGGGATGAGTAAAATACTTTATCTGTAAACATATGAGGCGGCACATTCCTTATATCTGTGTAAATCTAGCTTAAAAAGTTGATATTCTAGCTGGGCTTAGTGGTAGAGTACTTGCCTATCATGTGTACAGCCCTGGGTTCAATTCCTCAATACCGTCTAAACAGAAAAAACTGGAAGTGGTGCTGTGGCTCAAGTGGTAGAGAGGTAGCCTTCAGCAAAAAGCTGCTCCGGGACAGTGATCAGGCCCTGAGTTCAAGCCCAGGACTGGCAAAAGAAAAAAAAAAGTTGGCATTCAAGATAGTTGTCATTCATAATTCCAGCTGCTCAGAAGAAGCTAAAAAACTAGGCTTAACAAAAGAGTTCTCAACATAGAACATATGCCAAAAAAGCATAAAGCTGAGCTCACATTTCAGTACCAATAAGAAACAAAAAGACGCAGTTATAGTTCATGTCAACATAACTGTATCTATACCTATATATACTAGCCTTCAAATGTACAGTATTTTTTAATAAAATCCTTTATTCTCTAGGCTCCAACCTACTTCATCTGTTATTGAAACAATCAGAAGGCACAATTGCAACAGCATCAATTATTGTAAAAGTATCTTTTAAAGCTGGGGTGCAAGTGGCTCTTGCCTATAATCACAGCTATTCAGAATGCTGAGATCTAAGGATTATGGTTCAAAGTCTGGTAAGAAAAGTTGATGAAATTCTCATTTTCAACTAAGCAGGGGGGGAAAAAGTGGAAAGTAAGAGCTTAGCAATAAACCTCAGAGACAGAACCCAAACCCTGAGGAATTCAAGCTCAGGGATATCACTCAAACTCCAAAGAATGCAAGCCCCCATCGTCCCACACCCCTCAGCAAATGCTTTGGTTGTTAAGATTCTCAGTTCAAGTATACAAATTCAATATATTAAGGAACAATTATAGTAGGGATTATGCTCCACTTTTTATTTTAGAAAACTCAGGATAAAAATAGCATATGGCACCTAAATACAATAAAGTAATGCTAAACATAGTAATCTTTGTATTTCAATATTTTTACATTCAGCAAACTGAATGAAGCAAATAAACTGATAATATTCCTACTGAGTCCTGATCAGGGCTACACACAAAGATAACTACACGTAGGTGACTAAAATATGCCAGACAGAGAAAATGGAAGAGAATAAACACACTTATCTAAACAAAATTCATAAAACCACTGAAAATGTAGGCATTTTAACAATGTTGTGGCTCTTTATATTAATTCCAAACTGCCAATCTGATCTCTAACTTTGACAAAATTTTACCTCTATATTTGCTTAATGCTGGGGTCTGTTTATGTTGATAAAATTCTAATGGGATTTAACATTAAAAGCTCACACCTGGCTTAAACCCAGCTACTCGGGAGGCTGAGATCTGATGAATGAAGTTGGTAGCCAGTCTCTGCAGTAAAGTCCATGACACTTGTACTTCCAATTAACCACCATACAGGGAGAAGTGAAGCTGTGGTTCAAGTGGTAGAAGACTTACCATGAGCAAACCAGCACCTGAGCCATGAGTTGCCACATTGAACACCATGTTGTAAGATGTTTCTTTTCACAGTCTACATATACTTAAAGAGTCCTAATGCTGGCTATTATGTTTTTCCTTAACATAAAATATATGAACAAAGATTCCTGGTAAGTTGTATCACCCTTGTGTGCCAACTTTTGATTGTAGCCCAAGTTTAGTAAATTTATTTGGTCAAAAGAATCAATATTTTGAACACTGCTGAGTAAACAGGACATCAAAATAGTAAGTTGTCTAAAGTTAAGTCACAGTACATTAACAAACAAATGATCCTCAGTCACAAAATTATAATGCAGTTTGGGGTGGGACTAAGCAGGAAGGAGATGAATTAATCCAAACTACACGTTTTCTTCAAATCGCTTCTGAACAGGGATGCTGATTGTTCCTTTCATTTCTTCTGGTGACTGAGCTCCTTTAGAATTTTCAGGAGAATCACGGCTGGTAATGCATTGCAGGTACTTGAAGCTACAGGATACACTGTCTGGCTAAATTTACACGTGGTTTTCATATTGACTTGTATAAAAGGATGACTTTGCTGCAGGTTCAGTTGCCCCACCAGTCAATCCCCTGGGAGTTATAATTTCCTCCATATCCATCACTATTATAGAATGCTCCATATCCACCTATCAAGAAACATTTAAAAAGAGAAATTAAATCCTCTACTGTTAATATCTTCCCTTTCCTTCCACTTTTCAATGTATAAGATCAGAAATACTGCTACAGAAAAAAAGTTTAAGATATTACTTCTCAACCAACATGGCTTCAGCCTATTATCTATCCCACTGTTAGAAAGTATAAATTAGGAGGCTCACACCTACACTGGATATAATAAAACTAGGGCCTACTTCAAAAATAACAAAGGTAACCTGAGCACTCACCAGTGACTCACATCTGTGTTCTGCCAACTCTGAGATCTGAGGCATGCCTGGGCAAGAAAGGCTGTGAGACTCTTGTCTCCAGCTAATCAGCAAGAAGCTGGAAGCGAGAGACACTAGCCTTTAACAAAAAAGCTAGAGGACTGTGAGTTCAAGTGCCAATGCTGGTACAAGAGATAACAACAATAACAAAACAACAAAAGAAAAATGGAAATAGAAGTATGGTTATCTAGCAAGTGAGAGCCATGAGTTAAGTTTGCAATCACCAGGAAAAAGGTAACCTGGAAATTTAGAGTGTTTTTCAAAAGTTAAATTTCCAGTTGGTAGCTCCTAGTTATTTTCAGATGTTAAGATCTGAGGTTACTGGTTCAAAGACAGAAAGTAAAAAAAGTCCCTGAGACTCTCCAGCTAAACAGGAAAAAAGCCAAAAATGGCTCAAATGGTAAAAATATCAGCACCTTTAGCAAAAAAAGGAAAGAGCCTATGCCCTGAGTTCAAGTCTCAGTATGGGTAACAAACTTATGTTTTAGAAAGCATGACTATGTATATGTAGGTATGTATATGTGTCTTATAACTTCAAAAGAAAGATTAATATTACCTCCAACAAATCCTCTGTTTTACCATGACCACCTCCACCACTGCGGCTGCTGCTGGCACGATTACTACTAAAGCCGGAATTGCTGGAACCACTACTTTGTCGATAGTCTCTGGCACCAAATCCTCCACTGAATCTACTAGTTAAGGAAAGACACTAGGTAGTAATCCATGAGTATGAAATTCAAGTAAAGTGGTCATTTCTGTTCAAGTTTCCCAATTCCCAACTTGATTTTTCAGTTAATTCCTATTCTAATCACTTTATTTTAATGGTTATTCCTAAAAGCTTTAACAGTAAAGACTTTTTTTTCTGTCACTCTGATATTATCAGTTATCCAAAGGAAATGAATTAAGTTAGCTAAAACTTAGATTTAATTTACAATCTGGGCAATAGTGGCTCGTGCCTGTAATCCTAATTATTCAAGAGACTAAGATCTGAGAATCAAGTGGGCTGGGACAGAAAAATCCTTAAGACTCTTATCTTCAATTAAAACCAGAAAAGTGGTACTGTGGCTAAAGTGGTAGAGCACTAACTTTGAGAAAAGAGCTCAGGGACAATGCCCAAGCTGTGAGTTCAAGCCCAAGGACTGGCAAGAAAAAAATTACTTGCAACTAATTAATTAATAAGATAACAAGTATAATTTCTTCCCTGAGCAAGTAACAGAATAAAGGTTAAAAATGACTTCTACCTCTTAGAACGTCCACGACTGCTACCCTTGTAATGGTGTTCATAAGCCATGCTTTCCAACCAAGATGGCACTGCTTGTTTGGCTTCAATAAGAAGATCCAATAAATCCTTGGTGATATTTGTATTTCTCTCATTAAAAAATGATGTGGCAAG
The DNA here is from genome assembly GCF_023159225.1 of Perognathus longimembris pacificus. NCBI lineage: Eukaryota > Metazoa > Chordata > Mammalia > Rodentia > Heteromyidae > Perognathus > Perognathus longimembris. The sequence goes on from NW_025956518.1 coordinate 85,803, forward strand.
GCCTAAAAATTAATGAAAGTACTTAGAAGCCTAAGTCGCCTGTAACATAGTGATACAAAATAACACTTTTCATTTGAATTTAGTCAGAGATTGCAACAAAAACTTGGTTAGCTTATTACTTAAGTTTTTTCCCTAAAAATAAAGGGCTACATTTAAAAAATACTTTGCCTATCAATCAACCAATACATTAAAAAAGCCAGGCTTTGGTGGCTAGTGTCCATAATCTTGGCTGCTTAGGAGGCTGGGCCCTGAGAGTCACTATTCAAAGCCAGCTCAGGCAGGAAAAAAATCTATTGAGACTCCTACCTTAAATGAACCACCAGAGAACGGAAAGTGACACAGTCGCTCAAAGTGGTACAGCACTAGCCTAGAGCAAAAGAGCTCAGGACAGTGCCTACCTCTGAGGGTCAAGCCCCATGACCATCATAAAAAGAAAAGAAAACAAAAAATATCAGCCAGGCTTTGGTAGCTCACAACTATAATAATTGTACCAACTTGGAGAGCTGAGATCTGATTTTCAAGATTTAAAGCTAGACCAGGCAGGAAAGACTGCGAGACTAACGAGACTACAGTAAGACTGTGAGTTAATTTCCAGTTAAACACCCAAAAAGCTGAAGTATAGCTGCGGCTCAAGTGGTAGAGTACTGGAGGCAGTGCTGCTCCAGGACTGGCAAACACACACAAAAAATCCAAACACTTTACCAAGGTTTCCTACACGCCCTGTACGTCCAATACGATGTACATATTCTTCAATGTCATTTGGCAAATCGAAATTGATAACATGTTTCACATTTGAAATGTCAAGACCTCTTGCTGCTACCTAAAACAAACCCAAACAAACAATTCAAAGAATTCAAAGCAAGCAAAGTAATTTTAAAAAAAAGCAAACTTCACAAATGACTAAATAAAAAAATTATATACACACAGCAGTAGCCACTAGAATCGGACTTTTTCCTGATCGGAACTGGTGAAGGGCCTCCTCCCGATCTCTCTGTGACCGGTCTCCATGAATGCTTGTGCATGCATATCCTTCCTGTTGTAAGTAATCTTCCAGAGAATCTGCACCTTTTTTGGTCTCCACAAACACTAAAGTCAGTGAATCTTTCCCTGAAAAATCAGCAAACTTTCGTTAGCCATGATTTAACACTATCACCTATTTACCAAATTAGCTTAATCTTTGTGGGGTTTTTTGGCCAGTCTTGGGCCTTGGACTCAGGGCCTGAAGTACTGTCTCTGGCTTCTTTTTGCTCAAGGCTAGCACTCTGCCAGCTGAGCCTCAGTGCCACTTCTGGCCATTTTCTATATTTGGTGCTGGTTCATATATATGAGGTAGCAAGCACTCTTGCCATAAGGCCCCTATTACCAGCCCAATCTTTGTGTTTTGTGTAAAGGATACTGAAGAGCAAAGGGAGTTGATTATGAGGATTAAAGGACTAACATTACATCTTACAGATTCTATGATAGTCTTACTTGTTGCATTTTAAAAGATCAAGTAGGAAAGATCTTTTGTCTGAATCTTCAACCCAAACTACTTTCTGTGTGATGTTCTCAGAAGTAGAGCCGACTCTACCTACAGCAAGAAAGATATACTCATCCAGGAAGTCACGAGCAAGCATCTGAAAAAGTGGAAGGGGTGTGGAGAAACCACTTAAATTATCTTGTATTGATACATAACTTACCTACAAAAGTACCTAAAAACACCAACATTCCACAGGAAGATTTTAGTAATACTGAATCTCCTTAGGAAAAAGTAGCACTAAACATCATAGTGTGACGAACTCCTTTTGGTGGCATTGTATCTTGTTCAACTATTTGTCGTATTTGAGGTTCAAATCCCATATCTAGCATTCTATCAGCTTCATCCAACACTAAGTATCTGTTAATGGAAAACGGCTGAATTTAGGTAAGCCATTGGTTTATATGTCATAAATATACTGCATAGTGTTTCTAAAATTAACTATACTAATCTAGTCAGGTAGTAAACAGAATCACAAAAGGTCTGTTAAAATTCCACTGTTCACTACCATTTTCAGAAACTGGAAAATTAGGACAAAGTACTATAAGAGGGAATGATATTACAAGTTTTTAAAAAATTAAGATTATTAAAAAAAAATACTAGGTTTGGAAATTTGGCTTAGTGGTAGAGTGCTTGCCTCACATACATAAAGCCCTGGGTCCGATTCCTTAGCACCACATATACAGAAAAAGTCAGAAAAGGCACTGTAGCTGCAGTGGCAGAGTGCTAGCCTTGAGCAAAAGGAAGCCAGGGACAGACAGTGCTCTGTCTCTGAGCTCCAAGTCCAAGCACTGGAAAGAAAAAAAAACAAACAAAAAAACCCTTCCATTTGTAAAAACTAACATACTTGCAGAAGTCTAATCCAATTTTTCCTCTTTCCATCATATCTAGTAAACGCCCAGGAGTGGCTACTAACAAGTGGCATCCACGTTCTAAATCCCGAATCTGCTGCCCAATTTCAGCACCACCATAGACGACACAAGGACGAACTCTAGATCGGTATGAAAACTACAAGGAAAAAAGTTTATTAGTCTTAGAAATATTACAATTGATAATTAAAGCAATAATCAAAGACTTACTTTTCTCGCTTCCTCGTAGATTTGTACAGCCAATTCTCTTGTTGGGGCCAAAACAATGAAATTGGGTATTGTTTGCGGCGCCCATATCTTCCACTTTCCTAAGAGTAAGCATAACATTAAATAAAATCCAATACTTTCTCTTTATTGTACCTAAGTCATCAGAACAAGATGCTTTTTGTAATCTACATCACCACAAAATAATGTACAATTAGCACCATTTAAAGATCTATAACAATTCTTGTCCACAAAATGTATTACTTTACAAATAAGCTTTTACCTTCACAGCCTTTAAAGTCTCTCCTGGACCATCTGTGTATATCTGACTCAATATGGGTAGAAGAAATGCTGCTGTTTTTCCAGACCCTGTTTAAAAAAGCCATGGCTTAAAAGCTCTGTTAAAGAAAAAATTGTCAATTCTTATTGTGGTGACAATTAATTATTTTTTAAAATCAGCCAGAATGGCCTGGGATGTAGCTCAGGGGCAAAGTACTTGCCTAGTAAGTCCAATATCGGTGGGTCTGATCCCTAGTACCAAAAAAGAAAAGGCAAAAAAACAACAAAAAACAAACAAAAAAACAGTTATCATCCCCCTACCACACCAAACAAAAAGCAGCCAGAAGCAGAAAATGGGTGCCAGTGGCTCAGTCCTGTGATTCTAGTTAATCACGAGACTGAGATTTAGGATTATGGTTCCAAGCCATGCATGGAAGGGAAGTCTGTGAAACTCTTAACTCGAACCTCTCAAAAACCAGAAGTGGAGCTGTGGCTCACAGTGGTAGAGTGCTAGCCTTGTGCCAGGACAACAACAACAACAACAACAAACAAACAAACAAACAAACAAACAAAAACAGCCAAAGCACTATTCCAGAGTTCTTTGTTCAAGGCTAGAAATTATGCTGGAGTCTAGAGTAAAAACTTCACCCCTGGCTTTTTGGTGTTTAGTTGGAGATAAGAGTCTAACAGTCTTTCCTGTCTGGGTGGCTTTCAAATAACAATCCTCATATCTCTGCCTCCTCGGTAGCTAGGATTATAAGCCTAACTACTAGTGCCTGGTAACCAAGTTTTTTCTTAAACAACTACTAGTTTGGTTTACAGATGTGTTTATTGTAGTAATAAATATCTAAATAAACCCCAAGTTTCTTATGGCAAAGGCAGGTAAGCATGTAAATATATACATGTAAACATGTAACACACACAACATATAAGAAATATTTTACAGTTTATTCACCCATGGTCAAACTGTTACAGAACTCTATACATCTCTGACTCATTCCCCACAAACTGGAATTCACATTTTTTAATGGGTTCACATATTTTCCTCTGATTTTATATTTTGTATTTATGCTTATTCCCCTCCCACCAAATTCACAATTTTTTCATGTGGTGGCAATTTAAGCTGAAATTTGCTAAAGGCTTCCCCAAAAGTCTTTGAATTTATGTGTATGTGTATACTGGGTTTCATTCAAAGATTCAAATGTCTAATACAAAAAGATATACCTTAACTAGTCTTAACCTATCATCAAAACCACAAAAATAGGATATACAGGCTTCCTAAAGAAAATACTACACTTACAGCATGTCCCAGTTAAAGTATTATATTGTTCATTAACAAGCAAACTTACCTGTCTGAGCACAAGCCATTAAGTCTCTTTTTTCTTGATAATAGGAATAGCATGTTTTTGCACTGGGGTAGGGCGAGTGTAACGAGTAAGCTCAATGTTCCCCATGATAATCTCTCCCATCTCTATATCACTGAACTGTGAAAGAAGTTGAACCAGATCAATATAAATAGAAATGTTACTTCTATAGCAGTTGGGGAGGGGGGGAGGATATGTGTGTGCCAGTAATGAATGGGACTTGGACTTCAGTTTTGGGCATTGTGTCCCTGAGCTTTTTTGCTTGAGGCTCTCACACTACCACTTGAACACATTTCTACTCTGGCTTTTTGTTGATTAAGTAGAGATAAGTGTCTCAAGGGCTGGACACTGGTGACTCACACCTGTAATTATTGCTACTGAGGAGGCTGAGATCTAAGGTTCGTGGTTTGAAGCCAGCCTAGCAGGAAAGTGTGTATGACTGTCTCAAACTACTACTCTAGAAAAGAGAGAGGTGGCATTATGGCTCAGATGGTAGAGCACTAGCCTTAAGCACAAAAAGAATAACATGCAAGCTCTGAGTTCAAGTCCAAGGACTGGGGGGGAAAAAGGTCTCATGGACGTCCCTATCCAGGCTAGCTTTGAATTGTTGTCTCAGATCTTAGCTTCTGAGTAGTTAGAATTGTGGCCATAAACCCCCTGCCCCCAACTTATCTAAAGCTACTTTTATTTTACACTAATGTAATCAAAGTAACTCAAATCAATGACTATTAGTATTTCTATAATGCCTTGGTTTAGGCTGATATCAGAGTACCTTTTTGTAACAAAACGAAAAAATTCTTGGTCTAATTCAAATAATGAAGAAATTCAGGTTCTTACATTTTACATATTTTCGATTTCAAGATATTCATAACAGGGCTGGGAATATGGCCTAGTGGTAAAGTGCTCACCTCGTATACATAAAGCCCTGGGTTTGATTCCTCAGCACCACATATACAGAAAAAGCTGGAAGTGGCACTGTGGCTCAAGTGGTAGAGTGCTGGCCTTGAGCATAAAGAAGCCAGGGACATTGCTCAGGCCCTGAGTTCAAGCCCCAAGACTGGCAAAAAAAAAACACCAAAAGTTTATTCATAATAGTAACTATCTTTTTTTTTTTTTTGGCCAGTCCTGGGCCTTGGACTCAGGCCTGAGCACTGTCCCTGGCTTCTTCCCGCTCAAGGCTAGCACTCTGCCACTTGAGCCACAGCGCCGCTTCTGGCCGTTTTCTGTATATGTGGTGCTGGGGAATCGAACCTAGGGCCTCGTGTATCCGAGGCAGGCACTCTTGCCACTAGGCTATATCCCCAGCCCCTATCATTTTTTTCTTATAGCACATAATATAAAAGGTTAAAACAAAGCCAGGTGCTGGTGGTTAATGCCTGTAATTCTAACTACTCAGGTGGTTGAGATCTGAGGATGTGTGTTTCAAAGCCTGCAAGGCAGTAAATTCTGTGAGACTTATTTCCAATTAACCACTAAAAAAACAGAGTAGCCTTGAACAAAAAAGCCCAAGGACAGCACCCAGGCCAGGGCACAAGTTCAAACCCATTAATTGAATAAACAAATAAAAAGTAAAACAAAAACTCACATTTTCAATATGCGGAGGACAGTTATTGCCAGTTGCTTCTACTGGTATATCATCATATTTTTCAAAGTGAATCCCAGTGTTCCCTCCAGAAAAAAGATCACTGAAATAAAATTTATTATATATGTTAGAGTACATTAAAAGTCTCACTACAATTAACATACATTTCAAAAACTATCTTACTGCTCTAAGCGTTCATTTGGTGGAAGAGGTTTTGACCAATCATCTTCATTTGATTTGTCACACCAACGACTATGTCCACTTCGTTCAAATTTGCCAAAGCCAGTTCTGTCACCACGACTGCCAATACCATCATAGTCACTCCGACCACGATCATCAAATCTGCACATAAATAATGTAGGAAATTTATAAGATGAAATTACCATCTCTAGAAAGGTACCTATGTAAGACAGGCATTGGTGGCTCCATGCTATTCAGGAGTCTGGGATCTAAGGAAGGAAAGTCTGCCACACTCTTATTTCCAATTAACCACTAGAAAAGTGGAAAAGGTATTGTGGCTCAAAGTGATAGAGCACTAACCTTCAGCAAAAGAACCTTAGGAACAGCACGCAGGCCTAAGTTCTAGTCCTAGTGCTGGCAAAAAAAAAAGAAAAAGATAGGTACCTGGGTATTTATTGACTTTTAAAAAAGTGATGTGTGTAGGGATAGAGCTTGAACTCAGGATCTGGACTCTGCCCCTTAGATTTTTCAGTATCATTTGAAGCCACAGGTCTACTTCAGGCTTTTTGCTTGTTAGTGAAAAGAGTCTCATAGAATTTGTAACCTGGTCTGGGGTTTTAAACAATTTTCAGCCTTCTGAGTAACTAGGATTGAATACTAAGGCACAAATGCCTTGCTTAGCTCAATTGTTTAACACTCTTACAAGTAACAAATGCCTAATTAAGCTAAATTCTTACCTTCCTCTTGAACTGTTCCCACGATCACTGAAATAGTTGGGATTTCCTCTTGAGTCACGAGACCCAAAACTGCAGTAGGCATCCTTATCTTTACTGGTAGAGCTCCACCCTGAACTGTCCTTATCATAGAATCCTTGAAGAAAAAAGCAAATTTTACAAGTGGATAATACTTTACTATTTCTATTTTCAAAAATAGCATAAATTTGTCATGCTCATGGCATGTATTTGATCCTTGGTGGGATTAAAAAAATCAATGGCTTTTCCACAGACAGCTGTTTTGTAACTTTTTTTCATGCCAGTACTGAGCTTAAATTTGTGACCTTTCGCTTCTACTTTGCTTTTTGCTAAATGATGGAGTTCTGCCAAATGGAAATACTTCACTTCCTACTTTTTGCTGTGTAATTGGAGATAAAAAGTCTGATTTGTCTGCCTGGGCTGGCTTTAACCTTTGATTCTCATGTCTCAGCAGCAGCTAGCGAGCTAGCTGATGTTCAATCTTTATTTAGCCTCTCCTCTACCAAAATGTAACAGATGAAACAAAGAACTATTTTGCCTCAAGAATAACGTTCTGGGAAGGTGACACATTTCTGTACACCCACCCAAAAAAGACTAAAGCAAGGGCATCAAGAGGGGCAGCTGGGTGCTGGTGGTTCATATGTATAATTGTAGCTAGCTACTCAGGAGGCTGAGATATGAGAATCATGGCAAGCCATATGGGGCAGGAAAGTCTGTGAAAAGAATATGGCTTAGTAGTACAATGCTTGCCTAGCGTGAATGAATCCGGGGCTTAATTTCTTAGCACCACATAGACAGAAAATGCTGTGGCTCAAGTGGCAGAGTGCTGGCTAGCCTTGAGTCAAAGGAAGCAAGGGACAGTGTCCAGGCCTGAGTCCAAGCTGCAGGACTGGCCAAAAAAAAAAAAAAAGAAAAAGAAAAAGATAACTCTGCAGTAATTTGAAAATAAGGAATTCTTTCACTAATTAATCTATACTATATAGACAATTACAATCTCCAGAGCCTTTCATTTTATATTAATACTTTGTTTCCTTTTGGCTTTAAGTACTTTTTCTGACTCCTTCTGTAAACTTTATGTTATCTCTTTCATTAACACATAGTATTCATACTATTTCCATAATATTTTTCTTTTGTGGTCTGAACTTTGGCTTGTCCTTTATTGATTAGCATTCAATAACAGGGGCCTCCAGACATCATGCTGCTGATTCTCCTCCTCCTCCTTCTCCCTCTTCTTCCTCCTTCTCCTAATATTATTACTATTAATATTATTATTATGAGATCGAGTCTAAGGGGCTTTCTTATCCTAGCAGACTTTTCAATCTCAATCTTCTGGACCTCAGCTTCTTAAATAGCTAGGATTACAGGTGCAAGCCGCCAGTAACCATACCACACACTTCCTTCTTAATATCTATGGATTAAATACTTGGTAATATACGTAAATGTATATAATCTAAACCTTTGGGGCCCACTCTGCAAAGGAAATAAAGACTGTTCATGATTTACCATTATATAAATGTCTACAAAGTTAGCACATTTTTTTTTGGGGGGGGGGGGAGGGCGCGACTTTTAACTCAGTGCCTGGGCACTGTCTCTTACCTTTACTGTTCAAGACCAGTGCTCTACCATTTTGCATCACAGATACACTTTCAGTTTTTGAGTGGCTAACTGAAGATAAGAGTTTCATGGAGACTTTTCTTCCAGAGCTGGCTTTGAACTACAATCCTCAAATCTCAGCCTCCTGATAAACTAGGATTATAGGTGTGAGCCATACACCGTACCCAGTTTTGAAAAGCAAACTCTTGAAGACAGATGTGAAAGAAGCACTAGAAAAAAAAGCTTACATCTTTATTGTTTTTAATTATATTTTGTGTGTTTTTGTCTTTTCCCTTTTGGGACTAGGGATCAAACGCTACAATCTGCTAGGCAAGCATTTTACAACTGAGTTATATCCTAGCCCAATGTTTACATTTTGTAAATTTATATTTTCCCCCAGTCTTTACTTTTAAAAATAAAAGCCTGCCAGGCACCAATGACTCATGCCTGTCATCTAGGTACTCAGTAGGCTGAGATCTAAGGATTGTGGCTCAAAAGCCAGTCCAGGCTGGAAAGCCTGTGAGAATCCTATCTCTAATTGCCCACCAGAAAATAGAATAGCACTGTGGCTCAAATGGTAGAGGACTAGCCTTGAGCTGAAAAGCTCAGCGGTAATGCACAGGCCAGGTTCAAGCCCCATGACCAAAAACAACCAAAAAAGCAAAAGTCAGGTTTACCCATATGCCATAATGACATACTTTAGATGCTTCTTTTTTTCTTAAATGAGGAGGTATATAGCGCTCTTCTAGAAGAGAAAATGTAATATTGATATTCTCTCCAAGATACATTTTTTCCAAAATGTCAATTTCCCAGAGTAATTTTTTCTACTGCTAAAATACCTTATAACAGTAATACAGGGCTGGGGATATGGCCTAGTGGCAAGAGTGCCTGCCTCATATACATGAGGCCCTGGGTTCGATTCCCCAGCACCACATATACTGAAAATGGCCAGAAGTGGCACTGTGGCTTAAGTGGCAGAGTGCTAGCCTTGAGCAAAAAGAAGCCAGGGACAGTGCTAGGCCCAGAGTCCAAGCCCAGGACTGGCCAAAAAACAAACAAAACAAAAAAACAAAACAGTAATACAAAAAAAAAAAAGAAAGAAAAATCAGCTACAAAGAATATTTACTTTGATTCCGCCAACCAGGACCACTATTTGAATTCACAGAACTATATCCACAGCTCAACTATGTATTTTAAATGTGTGTGTGTATGTGTACTGGGATTTGAACTCAGAACCTGGTTGCTGTTCCTAGCTTTTTGGCTCCAGGCTAACACTTGAACAATAGCTCTACTTCGGTGTTTTGGGTGATTCTCAGATGTCAGTCTCCTAAGGTGTTAGGATTATACAAGCATGAGCTATCCATGGTCCAGCTCAAAAAGTTAATTTTTAAGGTATTAAAATCATCAACTGCGAGCCTATATAACTGAAAGAAAAAAGCAACTGAGGTAAAAACACCTAATTCTACTTGAAAACTTGGATAAATCCATTTTAACTTCCTCTGAATTTAAAATTCAAAACTAAACATGTATAATAAGAAATTAATGAAAAGCTTTGAAATAAAAAAAAAAACCACCAAGATTTTCCAGGGTTATTTACCAATTGCTACAAATAACTCCAAATGCCTCATCCAAATATTAACTCCAAACAAGTCTCTAAAAGCAAAACAGCCAAACCTACTATCAAAGAATTAATATAACTTGATTTCATCATTAAATCTCTGCATTTTCATGGGGAAGGGCAACCATTAATCATGGTATAAAAATGTACAAGAAGAAAACTAAAATTAGGGGGCTGGGAATGTGGCTGGTGGTAGGGTGTTTGTCTCGCATACATGAAGTCCTAGGTTCCATTCCTCAACACCACAGAAACACAAAAAGCCAGAAGTGGTGCTGTGGAAGCCCCAGGACTGGCAAAAGAAAAAAAAAACCAACAAAAAAACTGAAAGTAATTCAAATAATGTCTTCTTTTTAAAGAAATAACTAGACAGAAATACTATAAATTCAACAAATGACTTACTGCTCGCTGTACTTCCTCCTCCACTTTGATTATTAGAGGAGTTCAGGTCTAGATCAGCAAACTGGAAAAGATGTTAACACATTAAAAATTTAAGATAAAATACCGAGCAGACATCATAAAACACAAATGAAGTCTTAAATTTTATTTCTACAGTTTTTGTTAGGTTCTTGGTCTACTTGAAAGATCTGGTTCTCATAGTAAAAGCTCTTCAATCACCCCAATGGCATTTCAATTTTTCAATAACTTAAAATTTTACCCATGTGATACTAATGTTTGCAATATCACTGTCCTTTCCTATGAGACAGCACTTTAAACCTATAAATCAAAGTAACAACAGTCAAGTGCCTGTGTTTCTGACTGTAATATTAGCTACTCCGACAGTCCTGTGGGACTTATCGCTGCTCAAAAACACCAACCTGAGTGGAAAAAGCCATGAGAACTTAACACTATAAGTTGAAGCCCTTGCATTAACAAAAACTACCACATTAGGGCTGTTTGAGGCTCCCATAGTTCCTGTATAACCTAATCATATTTTTTTTAGATAAATCACTAAACATGAAATAAAAAATTTATCACTGACCAGATGGCTCAATACCATGTGTGTTTACATAGTACTAAATTAAAACTTGACAGGTTGAAAGTATAATTCTTTTTCCTTTTTTAGGCATGAGAAGTTCTAAAATTACTCTTCAAACAGAAAATGAAAACTTGTAGAATAAAGTTCCTCTATACAACAGAAAATAAACAACTTTTCTGATGAAAAAACTTTTCTTTATACTCATACCTATGAAAAAATGACTGAAGCACAGGACAAACTATATAAATACTAATTATTTTGCCTCCACAAAACAAAAGCCAAAGTTCATTTATTTGCTACTTATTGTCATTTATTTGCTACTTATTATACCATTAACATGCTTGCAAAACTATGATGACTAGGCACTAGAGGCTCACTCCTGTAATTGTAGCCACTCAGGAGGCTGAATTCTGAAGATTGAAGTTTGAAGCCAGCCTGGGCAGGAAGGGTCTGTGAGTCTCTTATCTCCAATAAATTACTCAGAAAAAAGCTAAAAGTGGATCTGTGGCTCAAGTGGTAGAGATGGTCATGAGCAAAAGAAGCTCAGGGCGATATACCTAGGCTCCAGGTTCACGGCTTAAGCCCAGCCAAAAAAAAATTTTTAAAAATAAACCTATTTTTGAACTTTTTATTATTTAACTACAGTTGTCATGAGACTTTTTTCTTTTTTTCTGTCAGTCACAGGGGTAGTCTCCTAAGTAGGATTACAGGCATGAGCACTGGCACCATGAGAATATTATCAGTATTGTATAGATTTATGAAAAAAGTATCAGATATATAGATTACCAGGGCTCTAACTTTTCCATTTCTATGCTGCATTTAACATATTGTTTCATTGATAGTCTACATAAACACAACTGTGGTGTGAAAAAATCCTAAGCGTCGAATTGTCATACTACTCATATAGCCTTTAAAAATAAGGTAAATTGCTTTCAGGTAGATATCAGAGAATGACTCACACTAGGAAATGTCTTGCGATAACAGACAGTGCTTGTAGTACATACTGTATGTTCTTCATGTCCATTGACCTCAAAAAAAAAAAAAAATCCCGGGGCTGGAAATATGCCCTAAGTGGTAGGGTGCTCACCTCCCATACAGGAAGCCCAGGGTTCCATTCATCAGCACCACATATATGAAAAAAGCCAGAAGTAGCGCTGTGGCTCAAGTGGTAGAGTGCTAGCCTTGATCAAAAGGAGCCAGGGACAGTGCTCAGGCCCTGAGTTCAAGTCCCAGGACTGGCAAAAAAAAAAAAAAAGAAGAAAATCGCACAAATGATATATTAAATTCTGCCTTTGAATTATTTTGGTATTCACAGACTCACCCAAGTGAACAAAACCATGTGCCTATTATTTCCTCTGGCTGTCCCTAGGTAAAACAAAGATATACATTTGTATTTACAAACAATGTTTTCGACTAGTTATTTAAGATGGTATAACTTTACACCATTCCTAACATCTCTGGTGTCCATTCCTCTTTCAGTCTAAACTTTATTAGGTACAGACATCTGTCAAGAAAAGCATCCTTTTCTGTTCTTGTATGTCACAAAACTTTCCATTCTGTGGAAAATGAATCTCGGTTTGCCTCTGCTGCAGTTCAAACTTCTTCCAGTCCATGGCATCTCCAAGAATTGAGGAAGAACACATCTGTTTCCATCACCATAGTAGCAGGCCCTACTGAGTGGACTGCTGCACCCACACTTTAGACACAGAAAAAAATTCTCCATTTCCCTACTCAATAGGCACGTTCTCAATTAGCCATCAAAATACCATGCCTCAGGCCACCAGTACAGATTATCTTGTAATCGATGTAAACAAGGGTGAAGTTCACACAAATAGTCCCTCCAGAGGCCTGAGCCCCATCACAATCACCAGTTGCTCATTACTAATGCTCAAGATTTACCAAACAAAACGCCATTGTGTATGACTTAGAACACAACATACAAATTCTGTTTAGTACCATTCTGTTGACCAAACAACTCAGCTAAAACTTAATCCTGTAAAACTACAGTTTCACATCGTTCTATGGCCTCAACAAATTAAAGGCCAGGAGAATTGAAACTAGTTACCACTGTGGCCACAAGCCAAGTTAGATAAAGCTGGGAAGGAAAGTGTCTACAAAGAGATGAGATCCCCAGGTTCATAGCCACTTACTTGCTGGTCCAGCCCAAACGAATTTCCCAACGGCACATAACTCATCCCTGACGACAACTGAGAACCTGGAGGGAAGGACTCCCACGGCAGATATGAGTCCAACTGGGATTCTCAGCAGGAAACTGCAGTTCTGAAAAACAGTTTGTGAACACAATATATCCAGTCTGACAGGCTCGTCAGTACCCAAGCGTGCTCCTCTGCTTAAACGGTTTACGGTTACTCCCTTACTCACGTTTGTTCACTTAACATCGCGGCATCTTGAAATCCGCCAGGTCCCAAAGCTCTCAGAAATCGCGAGACCTTTTTCCTCCCCCGCCCTCTTTCTATATATGGATTATTGAGAACTAGAGAGAACTGCCCTCTAGACGTTCTCCTGTTAGAATATTAATAAGCATGGCTACTCTGCTAGCCTTTTCTACTCTCCCCTACTTCCTAGGACCTCCTTACTTTTCTTCTACTTTCCATTTCTCGTTGCTTTAAGTTCCACAATGGGAAGATTCATAAATTACTCTATAAACTTTGCCCTCACCTGTGTTTAGCAAGTTTCAGAAAGTTGAAACTACTTGAAAGCTCTGAAGCGGAGATGGTTTAGGACCACTTGATCATAAGATGTGGGCGCTGTGTCCATTTTGCAGAGTGGTCAACAGTGGCTTGAATCCTTTGCCTAGGGAGGTGAACCAAAGAGAAGGTGGGAAAAATGAATGAAGAGCACAAGATGGTGGCTTGTGTTGAAAAAACCCTAGGGGAGTCAGTAGCTCCTGCAAGCTGCTAGATGTGGCCCGGCTTCAGTGGTTAGGCCTGCCGGGGATTAGCTAAAAAACTCCAGTCCCTAGGGTTTTCTAGCAGAGGATGTGAGCTGTAAGTGGGTAGGAGCTCCACCTTCTATAGTGAGGAAACAATGATATGCTGTCAGTGATGCTGATGATAACACAATTTAGGGTAAAAAACAGACCACACCCAAGTCTGTAAAACTAGGTGTCTGGCTTTTTCCCTGAATGGGAAGAGATCTTCCTGGTTACCCCAGAAGGTAAAGTCCCAGACTTTTTGTTCTTGTTAGGTATTTGCTCCTTAAACCATTCTCACTTGGGAAGAGTTCTGGATTTCTCAAGGAGTGCACTGTGGAATGCCTTTTAGATTGTAAGCACGTTTTTCTCTGGTAGGACTCTTCCCATTGTTATGCCAAGTCCGCGAAACCACCACCAAGAAGACCACTGAGACTCAGACATTCCGAAATGCAATAGCAAGGCAAGAATTATTCAAGCGAGCCGCGGCCTGGGCCTTGTCCTACCCACCAACACAGCGGAGGTTAGGAGGCAGCCTTTAGCTGCGATTACACAGGGCTTATAAAGGCAAAAAACAAAGTTACATCAGGTGTTCAAGCAAGCAAGATTAGGACAAATCTGATTGGCTCAGGGCTCGAGGCATTCTAGGGGCAGTAGAGTTAAGCATTCCCAGTGATTAGAGTTCTCTACCGGCTGGGCCCTAATAAGCTTGTCCTGGGTTGCTCAGAGTTTAAACAGACAACAAAATAGGGGTTGCCTGAAAATGGGGTTTACTTTAACTCTTCATTTCCCCCTTCACCCATCCTGGATGAAAGTGGGAGGGCTTGACTTCTGTCTGAGCCCCTAGTGCAGGGACTTAGAACTTGCCTGGGCAGGAACAAGAAAGGTTATTATCCTTTTCTTGTTTTCTGCTAGATGGGCCATTATCCCAGTGCCTTTCTGGCCCTAACTGCCCAAGTTGCCAAATTGTCCTTCAACCTGGAACTTCATTAATTGAGTTACATTCTTTTCCTATAATTTAATACAGAAAAAGCTAGAAGTGGCACTGTGGCTCAAGTGGTAGAGTGCTAGCCTTGAGCAAAAAGAAGCCAGGGACCATGCTTAGGCCCTGAGATCAAGCTCCAGGACTGGCAAAATACATACATACATTCAAACATATATAATAAATTTAAACTGATAATAAACTGATCTGGTCTGGTGAGTGTTACCCTCACTCTTTCCATCTTCCTGCCCAGTCAGCCACTTGAGAAACAAAACTGACTTTCTCTGAAATCAGGTGACACAGACTTTTCACTGATAGCTGTAATTTCAAAGCTCTGTTCCTCCCTAAGGCAATTTCCAACTCCCTTGTTTGTGCAGCTACAACAACTGCAAATATAAACCCTTTTCACAAAAGTTTCCTGTTCTACATCTTACATGAACCTGCCCTTATAAAAGTCATGTTTGTGGGTTGGGCATGTGGCTTAGTGGTAGGAGTACTTGCTTGGCAAGCAAAAAGCCCTGGGTTAGATTACTCAGTACTACATAAACAGAGGGCCAGAAGTGGTGCTGTGCCTCAAGAGGTAGTTAGCCTTGAGCAAAAAGAAGCCAGGGACAATACTCAGGACCTGAGTCCCTCAAGGCCCAGGATTAGTGGGGGGGGAAAAAAAAGTCCTGCTTGTGACCTGGCCCTATTGCTACTCTCTGCTCTTGAGATAGAATGTCACATTACTGACATTAGATTCTTTTTGTTTGTATGTGACCATGTGTGCAAGTCATTTTCTTGGAGATTCATTGGTACGTGATTCAGGCTGAGGCATTCCCAGTGACCTTACCTTTCCCCCTATGTGGGAATCTATACTGCTTAGAAAACCCTGACCCCTTTGGCCCATCCAAGAGGTGCTCCAACTTCACATTGACCAGCGGCCATCTTCCTTGCTGAAGGAATTCCAAGTTCCATACTCTTTGTTCCTCACCCTATTACTGTATCTTTATTTTCCCCCCAATCCTGGGTGCTGTCACTGAGCTGCTTTTGCTGAAGGCTATTATGCCAAGTCGCGAAACGACCACCAAGACCACCCAGACTAAGACATTCCGAAATGCAAAAGCAAGGCAAGGCTTTATTCAGGCAAGCTGCAACTCGGGGCCTCGTCCTACCCACCGGCACAGCAGAGGTTAGGAGGAAGGCCCTGAGCTGTGATTACACAGGGCTTATACAGGCAAAAAACAAAGTTACAACAATCAGGTGTTCAAGCAAGCTGGGACACTCTTCTGGAGTGCTCTTATGCTGGTCCTGTGGCCTAGGCAAGTGTCTCTGAGTTCTCTGTGCTCAGGCTAGTGGTCTACCACTTGCACCACAGCACCACTGAAATGCCCCAAATTGAGATCCCCTAAAGACTACCAAGAAGCTGATTCGGATACAAAAGCAAAGAGTCGTTTATTAGCAAGCTCGAGCTTGGACCTATGCCCACATAGGACACAGCCCAGGATGGACGAAGGCCCTGAGCATAGATTACGTCGGTTTTATAGTAAATAAGTCTAGGGGTTTCCCAGTTAAAAAGACAGGTAATTGGTTAACCTTTAGCATGTTATCTATTTCTGATTAGCTGGGGCATTGTCACTTAACAGCAAGACAACAAAGTTTGCAAAAGAAACCTGGCGTCAGCCTTCTCCTGTTATCAACCTCAAGACTGTTAGTGGGGGGGAAGGGGAGGTCTACAGGGATTTTTGCCATCAGTCCCTTCCGGCTATGTATACATTAGTTACTTATTGGGGCAGTAACTTGTTCAGAGTCCTGTTATTGATTATCTTAATTGCCTGTTGGAGCACCTGGCACTTTAAATATTTATCTGCTGATCTGTTGCTTGAGGAGTTAAGACCTTTCCTAGAATTCGGGTCCTTGACTTGTTTCCTAGAGTTTGCATTTTGTCACTGAGGTGAGGGGACGCTATTGGCTCTTGACTAGTAATAGAATTTGTTAGTTAATCACATCTATGAGAAACATATTCCAGTACACAGCACAATTATCAAACAAGGCAGTGAAGGTCTTACAAACAATGGCTAAAGCATTTCTAGTCAAATGAAGTCTCTCTGGGTTACCTTCATTATTTTAGATTGCATTTTGTTCAGGCTTCACATTGACATGTTCTACAGTATTCCAGGAAGCTTCAGGGCCCAGTCAGTCCCCAAGCTACAATATGGAGGTGAAACAGCTGCTCAGGCTCCTCAACACCTGTAATCGTAGTTACTCAGGATGCTGAGAAATGAGGTACTGTGGTTGTAAACAAGCCTGGACAGAAAACTTCTAAATTTCACGTCCAATTAACTAACAACCCCCCCGCCCCACGCCAAAAGCAAGCCGCAGTGGTGGCTCACCTGGTAATCCTAGCTACTCAGGGAGACTGAGATCTGAAGATCTGGGTTCAAAGCCAGCCTGGGCAGGAATGTCTGTGAGACTCTTATCTCTCTACAATTAGCCACCAGAAAATGGTAAGTGACACTGTGGCTCAAAGTGGTAGAGTAATAGCCTTGAGCTGAAGAGCTCAGGGATAGTGTACAGACCCAGAGTTGAAGCTCATCTCAACAACAACAACAAAAAATTAAAAGGAAAGCCATAGGCAGGGAAGATAGCTCACTGGTAGAGTGCTTGCTTAGCAAGCATGATACCCTGTGGGGCACACCCCTCCAGACACCTTGCATCATTTTGAGGGCGGTTCTGAGGGCCCCTGACATAGATATGAGCCGCCCCTTAGGGAGGTCCCATGACATCACCCCTGGTGGACAGCTCAGCATCAAATCACAGCCCCTACGTAGGGTGCATGTATCCCTCCCCTTCACTGCCCTCCAACCTGTGTAATGAGTTACACAGGTAACTCCTGATTAAATGAGTTTGGCTCTGACCGGCTACCAGGGCTGCCTGATTGTCCTCTGTGGAGAGGAGGGCTAAGTGGTGGTCTGTCAGCCCCCATATCCTCTTCCTGGACCCGACTGCATGGGGTACGCTTTCCTGTCTCTCCTGCAGGACAGGAGAGATTGGGAGGCTAAAATTTCCCGACAATACCCTGGGTTTGATTCCTCAGTACTACATAACAGATAAAGCTGAACTGGGCATTGTGGATCAAGTGATAGTGATAGCTCAGGAACAGTGCTAAGGCCTGAGAATGGCCAAAAAAAAAAAAAAAAAAAAAAAGCCAGAAGCAGAGCTGTAGCTCAAGTGCTAGAGTACTACCCTTGTAGCTCAAGTAGTAGAGTTCTACCCTTGCACAATAAAGTATAACAAGTATTTTTCTCATTCTGGTGAGTGTGCTGGTGTGGTTACTCTCGTTCATTCTCTGTTAGGGAATGTTCCACACACAATACTGTAATTCAAGATTTCAAAGGGGAATAAAAAAATCTCAATTTATTTTTCTCATGCAGGTCCCCTGATATATTCCTTCAATTATGTGCTTTGGTATACTTGTACCAAGGGAGGAATTTTGTATTAGCTTCTCAATATCCCAGTATATACCATGTTCTACAACTTTCACAAGTATATTTATTTCCTATTTCCTCATTTATTTCCTATTTCAATGATAAAAGCCTTTTGGTTTGGATGTTCACTGTATGGAGGACATTGACTGATTTTACTTGTAATGCTAAAAACATTCAGATTTTGGTATCTAGAGGAGTGTGAAACTAATTACCCTTGGTTACTGAGGGACAGCTGTACCTTTTATATAATTTTCCTAGTTGCAAATGTTTGTGCAATAATTTATGTGCTACAATATAAAAGCAGGACTGATAGTGGTACAAGCTTTACCATACTACTTACATTGGATTTCTTGTTATTGTACAAAATCTCTTATTTTATTTTTTTTGCCAGTCCTGGGCCTTGGACTCAGGGCCTGAGCACTGTCCCTGGCTTCTTTTTGCTCAAGGCTGGCTAGCACTCTGCCACTTGAGCCACAGCACCACTTCTGGCCATTTTCTATATATATGGTGCTGGGGAATCGAACTCAGAGCTTCATGAACACTAGGCAAGCACTCTTGCAACTAGGCCATATTCCTAGCCCCAAATCTCTTATTTTTATGAACATAGATTTTCTTACTAATTTGGTTATATGAAATATTTGCTTGCCTACCACCAATGTGAAAATACAGAATTTGGTATCATAGGATCTCTAAATATTCTTTTTATATCTATACCATACTAACAGCTTCAATCTTGACTCTTGCAAGCACTTATTTATGTTCTATTTCTAAAATTTTGTGACTTCAAAGAAAGGTAATGGATGGAACACAGTATGGAATCTCACATTTGTAATTGTTGCTACTTAAAAAGCTTAGGATCAAGAGAATTGCAGTTCAAGGATTGCCCAGGCAATACATTTTGGAGAAGCAGTCCTCAAGCCAAAAGCTGGTAAGAATTCATTATCCTAGCTATACTATGAAGCATGAAATAGATTATAAAAAATAGTCTAAGCCCAGGAGAGGGAAAAAGTGAGATTGTCTCAAAATAACCTGTGAAAAATAGCTACAGGATGACTCAATATTATTGGTTGGACTAATCCATTTAACCACTGATTTATGGAAGACATCTCTGTATATCCAGTTTGGATCTACTTGAATGTAGATGATCCACTTCCTCATCATCCCTAAACAGTATTTGTTGCTACTACTGTTAGTTTATACCTCCATTTTCAGAATTCTTTTTTTTTTTTTTTTTGCCAGTCGAGCCTTGGACTCAGAACCTGAGCACTGTCCCCTGGCCTCTTTTTGCTCAAGGATAGCACTCTGCCACTTGAGCCACAGTGCCACTTCTGGTCATTTTCTATATATGTGGTACTTAGGAATCGAACCTAGGGCTTCATGTATACAAGGCAAGCACTCTTGCCACTAGGCCATATTCCCAGCCCCCCATTTCAGAGTTCTTAATAGAGGTGTGGTGATATATCATTTTTGTACTTTAGTCTGTAGCAGTAATTAAAAGGTCTTAGTGGCATCACATGTAATTTTCTCTAATCTCCTTCAGATTACCTTTATTTTTTAAATGAATAACTGATATTTTATATTTGAGGTGCCAGACTCTGAAGTCAGGCCCCACCACGTGAACCCCATTTTAGAATCGAACCCTGAGCCAATCAGATTTGTACCTGTGTTCTAATCTTGCTTGCACACCTGATTGTTGTAACCTTGTTCTTTGCCTTTATAAGCTCTGTGTAATCACAGCTCGGGGCTTCCTCCTAACCTCCGCTGTGTTGGTGGGTAGGACGAGGCCCGAGTTGCAGCTCGCTTAAATAAAGCCTTGCCTTGCTTTTGCATTTCGGAAATGTCTGAGTCTCGGTGGTCTTTTTGGTGGTGGTCTTGCAACTTGGCACAACATTTGGGGTTTCGTCCGGGATGGCCCCAGAGACCCCGCGAGACCCCAGACTCCGAAGGTAAGAAAAATAGGGCAGTTCGTTATGTGTGGTCTGTGTCTGTGTGATTTGTGGTTTTGTTTTCTGTTTAGGCCAGCCACTTGAATCTGAACCTGTAGGTAGTGAAGGACGAACCGGAGTGGACATGCTCATAAGGGCAGTCCTGGGGGACTTGGGGGACACCTCAAGCCCTTCACAGGGGGCTCAGGTTTCCCACTACCACCTGAAGGACTGGAACCGAGAGGCCCTTCTAATAGGGTGTCTGTCTAGTCCACTCTATATTTGGGGTTGTCCTGGTCCGCTCCTACACAGGAACGGGAGAGAGAGAGCCTCAAGACTGTGTGGTCTGCCCCCTCACAGGAGCAGGAGAGACACAGTGAGACTGTGTGGTCTGCCCCCCTCACAGGGGCAGGAGAGGCACAGTGAGATTGTGTGGTCTGCCTCCTCACAGGGGCAGGAGAGACACAGTCAAACCTGTAAGCCGCGGCTCCCTAAGTCTGTCTGTAAGTGTTGTCTGGTCTTTGTGCCTGTGATTATTTTTGTGTGTTTTCTTTCTTGCACTGTGCCTGACTGACAAACGGATGATGGTGAGGTGCCAGACTTTGAAGTCAGGCCCCATCACGTGAACCCCATTTTAGAATCGAACCCTGAGCCAATCAGATTTGTACCTGTGTTCTAATCTTGCTTGCACAGCTGATTGTTGTAACCTTGTTCTTTGCCTTATAAGCCCTGTGTAATCACAGCTCGGGGCTTCCTCCTAACCTCCGCTGTGTCGG
>NW_025956519.1:0-38867 GCF_023159225.1 Perognathus longimembris pacificus
TCTCCCTCACCACAAATCAAGTTCTTCTGAGGAGTTCCCAGTACATTATCCTTTCCCCTGTGTAATTACCTTAACAAGCTCAGCTGTTTTTATTCTCAGAAGCTTTACTCCCTGATATACAGCTGCCTACTCCCTTCGTAAATGCACTTCCTAAATGAGCTTTTTTCTCTGTTCCCTCACCACAATCCAGATTCTTTTGGGGAGTTACCAGTACAGTAACCACACCAGGAAGTACTTAATTTATTAAGCTACTGCTTTTCTTAATCTCAGTGGAGATATTTACTGATAAACAGCTACCTACGCAGCATGTTCATGTCGTTCCTAAATGAGCTTTTATCTCTCTTCCCCTCACCACAAATCAGATTCTTCTGAGGAGTTCCCAGTATATTATCCTTTCCCCTGTGTATTTACCTAAACAAGCTCCAGCTGGTTTTATTCTCAGAAGTTTTACTCCATGGTATACAGCTGCCTACCCCCTTCGTAAGTGCATGTCCTAAATGAGCTTTTTTCTCTGTTCCCTCACCACAATCCAGATTCTTTTGGCGAGTTACCAGTACAGTAACCATACCAGGAAGTACTTAATTTATTAAGCTACTGCTTTTCTTAATCTCAGTGGAGATATTTACTGATAAACAGCTACCTACGCAGCATGTTCATGTCGTTCATAAATGAGCTTTTATCTCTCTCCCCTCACCACAAATCAGATTCTTCTGAGGAGTTCCCAGTACATTATCCTTTCCCCTGTGTAATTACCTTAAGAAGCTCCAGCTGTATTTATTCTCAGAAGGTTTACTCACTGATATACAGCTGCCTACCCCCTTCGTAAGTGCAGGTCCTAAGTGAGCTTTTTTCTCTGTTCCCTCACCAAAATCCAGATTCATTTGGGGAGTTACCAGTACAGTAACCATACCAGGAAGTACTTAATTTATTAAGCTACTGCTTTTCTTAATCTCAGTGGAGATATTTACTGATAAACAGGTACCTACGCAGCATGTTCATGTCGTTCCTAAATGAGCTTTTATCTCTCTCCCCTCACCACAAATCAGATTCTTCTGAGGAGTTCCCAGTACATTATCCTTTCCCCTGTGTAATTACCTTAACAAGCTCCAGCTGTTTTAATTCTCAGAAGGTTTACTCCCTGATATACAGCTGCCTACCCCCTTCGTAATTGCAGGTCCTAAATGAGCTTTTTTCTCTGTTCCCTCAGCCCAATCCAGATTCTTTTGGGGAGTTACCAGTACAGTAACCATACCAGGAAGTACTTAATTTATTAAGCTACTGCTTTTCTTAATCTCAGTGGAGATATTTAGTGATAAACAGCTACCTACGCACATGTTCATTTCGTTCCTAAATGAGCATTTATCTCTCTCTCCTCACCACAAATCAGATTGTTCTGAGGAGTTCCCAGTACATTATCCTTTCCCATGTGTAATTACCTTAACTAGCTCTAGCTGTTTTTATTCTCAGAAGGCTTACTCCCTGATATACAGCTGCCTACCACCTTCGTAAGTGGAGGTCTTAAATGAGCTTTTATCTCTCTTCCCTCACCACAAATCAGATTCTTCTGAGGAGTTCCCAGTACATTATCCTTTCCCCTGTGTAATTACCTTAACAAGCTCCAGCTGTTTTTATTCTCAGACGGTTTACTCCCTGATATACAGCTGCCTATCCCCTTCGTAAGTGCAGGTCCTAAATGAGCTTTTTTCTCTGTTCCCTCACCACAATCCAGATTCTTTTGGGGAGTTACCAGTACAGTAACCATACCAGGAAGTACTTAATTTATTAAGCTACTGCTTTTCTTAATCTCAGTGGAGATATTTACTGATAAACAGCTACCTACGCACATGTTCATTTCGTTCCTAAATGAGCATTTATCTCTCTCTCCTCACCACAAATCAGATTGTTCTGAGGAGTTCCCAGTACATTATCCTTTCCCATGTGTAATTACCTTAACTAGCTCCTGCTGTTTTTATTCTCAGAAGGCTTACTCCCTGATATACAGCTGCCTACCCCCTTCGTAAGTGGAGATCCTAAATGAGCTTTTATCTCTCTTCCCTCACCACAAATCAGATTCTTCTGAGGAGTTCCCAGTACATTATCCTTTCCCCTGTGTAATTACCTTAACAAGCTCCAGCTGTTTTTATTCTCAGAAGGTTTACTCCCTGATATACAGCTGCCTATCCCCTTCGTAAGTGCAGGTCCTAAATGAGCTTTTTTCTCTGTTCCCTCACCACAAACCAGATTCTTTTGGGGAGTTACCAGTACAGTAACCATACCAGGAAGTACTTAATTTATTAAGCTATTGCTTTTCCTAATCTCAGTGGAGATACTTACTGATAAACAGCTACGTACGCAGCATGTTCATGTCGTTCCTAAATGAGCTTTTATCTCTCTCCCCTCACCACAAATCAGATTCTTCTGAGGAGTTCCCAGTACATTATCCTTTCCAGTGTAATTAACTTAACAAGCTCCAGCTGTTTTTATTCTCAGAAGGTTTACTCCCTGATATACAGCTGCCTACTCCCTTCGTAAATGCACTTCCTAAATGAGCTTTTTTCTCTGTTCCCTCACCACAATCCAGATTCTTTTGGGGAGTTACCAGTACAGTAACCACACCAGGAAGTACTTAATTTATTAAGCTACTGCTTTTCTTAATCTCAGTGGAGATATTTACTGATAAACAGCTACCTACGCAGCATGTTCATGTCGTTCCTAAATGAGCTTTTATCTCTCTCCCCTCACCACAAATCAGATTCTTCTGAGGAGTTCCCAGTATATTATCCTTTCCCCTGTGTATTTACCTAAACAAGCTCCAGCTGGTTTTATTCTCAGAAGTTTTACTCCATGGTATACAGCTGCCTACCCCCTTCGTAAGTGCATGTCCTAAATGAGCTTTTTTCTCTGTTCCCTCACCACAATCCAGATTCTTTTGGGGAGTTACCAGTACAGTAACCATACCAGGAAGTACTTAATTTATTAAGCTACTGCTTTTCTTAATCTCAGTGGAGATATTTACTGATAAACAGCTACCTACGCAGCATGTTCATGTCGTTCCTAAATGAGCTTTTATCTCTCTCCCCTCACCACAAATCAGATTCTTCTGAGGAGTTCCCAGTACATTATCCTTTCCCCTGTGTAATTACCTTAAGAAGCTCCAGCTGTATTTATTCTCAGAAGGTTTACTCCCTGATATACAGCTGCCTACCCCCTTCGTAAGTGCAGGTCCTAAGTGAGCTTTTTTCTCTGTTCCCTCACCACAATCCAGATTCATTTGGGGAGTTACCAGTACAGTAACCATACCAGGAAGTACTTAATTTATTAAGCTACTGCTTTTCTTAATCTCAGTGGAGATATTTACTGATAAACAGGTACCTACGCAGCATGTTCATGTCGTTCCTAAATGAGCTTTTATCTCTCTCCCCTCACCACAAATCAGATTCTTCTGAGGAGTTCCCAGTACATTATCCTTTCCCCTGTGTAATTACCTTAACAAGCTCCAGCTGTTTTAATTCTCAGAAGGTTTACTCCCTGATATACAGCTGCCTACCCCCTTCGTAATTGCAGGTCCTAAATGAGCTTTTTTCTCTGTTCCCTCAGCCCAATCCAGATTCTTTTGGGGAGTTACCAGTACAGTAACCATACCAGGAAGTACTTAATTTATTAAGCTACTGCTTTTCTTAATCTCAGTGGAGATATTTAGTGATAAACAGCTACCTACGCACATGTTCATTTCGTTCCTAAATGAGCATTTATCTCTCTCTCCTCACCACAAATCAGATTGTTCTGAGGAGTTCCCAGTACATTATCCTTTCCCATGTGTAATTACCTTAACAAGCTCCAGCTGTTTTTATTCTCAGAAGGCTTACTCCCTGATATACAGCTGCCTACCACCTTCGTAAGTGGAGGTCTTAAATGAGCTTTTATCTCTCTTCCCTCACCACAAATCAGATTCTTCTGAGGAGTTCCCAGTACATTATCCTTTCCCCTGTGTAATTACCTTAACAAGCTCCAGCTGTTTTTATTCTCAGACGGTTTACTCCCTGATATACAGCTGCCTATCCCCTTCGTAAGTGCAGGTCCTAAATGAGCTTTTTTCTCTGTTCCCTCACCACAATCCAGATTCTTTTGGGGAGTTACCAGTACAGTAACCATACCAGGAAGTACTTAATTTATTAAGCTATTGCTTTTCCTAATCTCAGTGGAGATACTTACTGATAAACAGCTACGTACGCAGCATGTTCATGTCGTTCCTAAATGAGCTTTTATCTCTCTCCCCTCACCACAAATCAGATTCTTCTGAGGAGTTCCCAGTACATTATCCTTTCCCTGTGTAATTAACTTAACAAGCTCCAGCTGTTTTTATTCTCAGAAGGTTTACTCCCTGATATACAGCTGCCTACCCCCTTCGTAAGTGCAGGTCCTAAATGAGCTTTTTTCTCTGTTCCCTCACCACAATCCAGATTCTTTTGGGGAGTTACCAGTACAGTAACCATACCAGGAAGTACTTAATTCATTAAGCTACTGTTTTCTTAATCTCAGTGGAGATATTTACTGATAAACAGCTACCTACGCAGCATGTTCATGTCGTTCCTAAATGAGCTTTTATCTCTCTCCCCTCACCACAAATCAAGTTCTTCTGAGGAGTTCCCAGTACATTATCCTTTCCCCTGTGTAATTACCTTAACAAGCTCCAGCTGTTTTTATTCTCAGAAGGTTTACTCCCTGATATACAGCTGCCTACTCCCTTCGTAAGTGCACTTCCTAAATGAGCTTTTTTCTTTGTTACCTCACCACAATCCAGATTCTTTTGGGGAGTTACCAGTACAGTAACCACACCAGGAAGTACTTAATTTATTAAGCTACTGCTTTTCTTAATCTCAGTGGAGGTATTTACTGATAAACAGCTACCTACGCAGCATGTTCATGTCGTTCCTAAATGAGCTTTTATCTCTCTCCCCTCACCACAAATCAGATTCT
Source organism: Perognathus longimembris pacificus (assembly GCF_023159225.1). Taxonomy (NCBI): domain Eukaryota; kingdom Metazoa; phylum Chordata; class Mammalia; order Rodentia; family Heteromyidae; genus Perognathus; species Perognathus longimembris. Next base: position 4,978 of record NW_025956519.1, read on the forward strand.
TCTGAGGAGTTCCCAGTACATTATCCTTTCCGCTGTGTAATTACCTTAACAAGCTCGAGCTGTTTTTATTCTCAGAAGGTTTACTCCCTGATATAGAACTTCCTACCCCCTTCGTAAGTGCAGGTCCTAAATGAGCTTTTTACTCTGTTCCCTCACCACAATCCAGATTCTTTTTGGGAGTTACCAGTACAGTAACCATACCAGGAATTACTTAATTTATTAAGCTACTGCTTTTCTTAATCTCAGTGGAGATATTTACTGATAAACAGCTACCTACACAGCATGTTCATGTCGTTCCTAAATGAGCTTTTATCTCTCTCCACTCATCACAAATCAGATTCTTCTGAGTTGTTCCCAGTAAATTATCCTTTCCCCTGTGTAATTACCTTAAGAAGCTCCAGCTGTTTTTATTCTCAGAAGGTTTACTCCCTGATATACAGCTGCCTACCCCCTTCGTAAGTGCAGGTCCTAAATGAGCTTTTTTCTCTGTTCCCTCACCACAATCCAGATTCTTTTGGGGAGTTACCAGTACAGTAACCATACCAGGAAGTACTTAATTTATTAAGCTACTGCTTTTCTTAATCTCAATGGAGATATTTACTGATAAACAGCTACCTACGCAGCATGTTCATGTCGTTCCTAAATGAGCTTTTATCTCTCTCCCCTCACCACAAATCAGATTCTTCTGAGGAGTTCCCAGTACATTATCCTTTCCCCTGTGTAAGTACCTTAAGAAGCTCCAGCTGTATTTATTCTCAGAAGGTTTACTCCCTGATATACAGCTGCCTACCCCCTTCGTAAGTGCAGGTCCTAAATGAGCTTTTTTCTCTGTTCCCTCACCACAATCCAGATTCATTTGGGGAGTTACCAGTAGAGTAACCATACCAGGAAGTACTTAATTTATTAAGCTACTGCTTTTCTTAATCTCAGTGGAGATATTTACTGATAAACAGGTACCTACACAGCATGTTCATGTCGTTCCTAAATGAGCTTTTATCTCTCTCCCCTCACCACAAATCAGATTCTTCTGAGGAGTTCCCAGTACATTATCCTTTCCCCTGTGTAATTACCTTAACAAGCTCCAGTTGTTTTAATTCTCAGAAGGTTTACTCCCTGATATACAGCTGCCTACCCCCTTCGTAATTGCAGGTCCTAAATGAGCTTTTTTCTCTGTTCCCTCAGCCCAATCCAGATTCTTTTGGGGTGTTACCAGTACAGTAACCATACCAGGAAGTACTTAATTTATTAAGCTACTGCTTTTCTTAATCTCAGTGGAGATATTTACTGATAAACAGCTACCTACGCACATGTTCATTTCGTTCCTAAATGAGCATTTATCTCTCTCTCCTCACCACAAATCAGATTGTTGTGAGGAGTTCCCAGTACATTATCCTTTCCCATGTGTAATTACCTTAACAAGCTCCAGCTGTTTTTATTCTCAGAAGGCTTACTCCCTGATATACAGCTGCCTACCCCCTTCGTAAGTGGAGGTCCTAAATGAGCTTTTATCTCTCTTCCCACACCACAAATCAGATTCTTCTGAGGAGTTCCCAGTACATTATCCTTTCCCCTGTGTAATTACCTTAACAAGCTCCAGCTGTTTTTATTCTCAGAAGGTTTACTCCCTGATATACAGCTGCCTATCCCCTTCGTAAGTGCAGGTCCTAAATGAGCTTTTTTCTCTGTTCCCTCACCACAATCCAGATTCTTTTGGGGAGTTACCAGTACAGTAACCATACCAGGAAGTACTTAATTTATTAAGCTACTGCTTTTCCAAATCTCAGTGGAGATACTTACTGATAAACAGCTACGTACGCAGCATGTTCATGTCGTTCCTAAATGAGCTTTTATCTCTCTCCCCTCACCACAAATCAGATTCTTCTGAGGAGTTCCCAGTACATTATCCTTTCCCTGTGTAATTAACTTAACAAGCTCCAGCTGTTTTTATTCTCAGAAGGTTTACTCCCTGATATACAGCTGCCTACCCCCTTCGTAAGTGCAGGCCTAAATGAGCTTTTTTCTCTGTTCCCTCACCACAATCCAGATTCTTTTGGGGAGTTACCAGTACAGTAACCATACCAGGAAGTACTTAATTCATTAAGCTACTGCTTTTCTTAATCTCAGTGGAGATATTTACTGATAAACAGCTACGTAAGCAGCATGTTCATGTCGTCCCTAAATGAGCTTTTATCTCTCTCCCCTCACCACAAATCAAGTTCTTCTGAGGAGTTCCCAGTACATTATCCTTTCCCCTGTGTAATTACCCTAACAAGCTCCAGCTCTTTTTATTCTCAGAAGGTTTACTCCCTGATATACAGCTGCCTACTCCCTTCGTAAGTGCACTTCCTAAATGAGCTTTTTTCTTTGTTCCCTCACCACAATCCAGATTCTTTTGGGGAGTTACCAGTACAGTAACCACACCAGGAAGTACTTAATTTATTAAGCTACTGCTTTTCTTAATCTCAGTGGAGATATTTACTGATAAACAGCTACCTACGCAGCATGTTCATGTCGTTATTAAATGAGCTTTTATCTCTCTCCCCTCACCACAAATCAGATTCTTCTGAGGAGTTCCCAGTACATTATCCTTTCCCCTGTGTAATTACCTTAACAAGCTCGAGCTGTTTTTATTCTCAGAAGGTTTACTCCCTGATATAGAACTTCCTACCCCCTTCGTAAGTGCAGGTCCTAAATGAGCTTTTTACTCTGTTCCCTCACCACAATCCAGATTCTTTTTGGGAGTTACCAGTACAGTAACCATACCAGGAAGTACTTAATTTATTAAGCTACTGCTTTTCTTAGTCTCAGTGGAGATATTTACTGATAAACAGCTACCTACACAGCATGTTCATGTCGTTCCTAAATGAGCTTTTATCTCTCTCCACTCATCACAAATCAGATTATTCTGAGTTGTTCCCAGTACATTATCCTTTCCCCTGTGTAATTACCTTAAGAAGCTCCAGCTGTTTTTGTTCTCAGAAGGTTTACTCCCTGATATACAGCTGCCTACCCCCTTCGTAAGTGCAGGTCCTAAATGAGCTTTTTTCTCTGTTCCCTCACCACAATCCAGATTCTTTTGGGGAGTTACCAGTACAGTAACCATACCAGGAAGTACTTAATTTATTAAGCTACTGCTTTTCTTAATCTCAGTGGAGATATATACTGATAAACAGCTACCTACGCAGCATGTTCATGTCGTTCCTAAATGAGCTTTTATCTCTCTCCCCTCACCACAAATCAGATTCTTCTGAGGAGTTCCCAGTACATTATCCTTTCCCCTGTGTAATTACCTTAAGAAGCTCCAGCTGCATTTATTCTCAGAAGGTTTACTCCCTGATATACAGCTGCCTACCCCCTTCGTAAGTGCAGGTCCTAAATGAGCTTTTTTCTCTGTTCCCTCACCACAATCCAGATTCTTTTGGGGAGTTACCAGTACAGTAACCATACCAGGAAGTACTTAATTTATTAAGCTACTGCATTTCTTAATCTCAGTGGAGATATTTACTGATAAACAGCTACCTACGCAGCATGTTCATGTCGTTCCTAAATGAGCTTTTATCTCTCTCCCCTCACCACAAATCAGATTCTTCTGAGGAGTTCCCAGTACATTATCCTTTCCCATGTGTAATTACCTTAACAAGCTCCAGCTGTTTTTATTCTCAGAAGGTTTACTACCTGATATACAGCTGCCTACCCCCTTCGTAAGTGCAGGTCCTAAATGAGCTTTTTTCTCTGTTCCCTCACCACAATCCAGATTCTTTTGGGGAGTTACCAGTACAGTAACCATACCAGGAAGTACTTAATTTATTAAGCTACTGCTTTTCTTAATCTCAGTGGACATATTTACTGATAAACAGCTACCTACGCAGCATGTTCATGTCGTTCCTAAATGAGCTTTTATCTCTCTCCCCTCACCACAAATCAGATTCTTCTTAGGACTTCCCAGTACATTACCCTTTCCCCTGTGTAATTACCTTAACAAGCTCCAGCTGTTTTTATTCTCAGAAGGTTTACTCCCTTATATACAGCTTCCTACCCCCTTCGAAAGTGCAGGTACTAAATGAGCTTTTTTCTCTGTTCCCTCACGACAATCCAGATTCTTTTGGGGAGTTACCAGTACAGTAACCATACCAGGAAGTACTTCATTTATTAAGCTACTGCTTTTCTTAATCTCAGTGGAGATATTTACTGATAAACAGCTACCGACGCAGCATGTTCATGTCGTTCCTAAATGAGCTTTTCTCTCTCTCCCCTCACCACAAATCAGATTCTTCTGAGGAGTTCCCAGGACATTATCCTTTCCCCCGTGTGAAATACCTTAACAATCTCCAGCTGTTTTTATTCTCAGGTTTACTCCCTGATATACAGCTGCCTACCCCCTTCGTAAGTGCAGGTCCTAAATGAGCTTTTTTCTCTGTTCCCTCACCACAATCCAGATTCTTTTCGGGAGTTACCCGTACAGTAACCATACCAGGAAGTACTTAATTTATTAAGCTATTGCTTTTCTTAATCTCAGTGGAGATATTTACTGATAAACAGCTACCTACTAAGCATGTTCATGTCGTTCCTAAATGAGCTTTTATCTCTCTCCCCTCACCACAAATCAGATTCTTCTGAGGAGTTCCCAGTACATTATCCTTTCCCCTGTGTAATTACCTTAACAAGCTCCAGCTGTTTTTATTCTCAGAAGGTTTACTCCCTGACATACAGCTGCCTACCCCCTTCTTAAGTGCAGGTCGTAAATGAGCTTTTTTCTCTGTTCCCTCACCACAATCCAGATTCTTTTGGGGAGTTACCAGAACAGTAAACATACCAGGAGGTACTTAATTTATTAAGCTACTGCTCTTCTTAATCTCAGTGGAGATATTTACTGATAAACAGCTACCTACGCAGCATATTCATGTCGTTCATAAATGAGCTTTTATCTCTCTCTCCTCACCACAAATCAGATTCTTCTGAGGAGTTCCCAGTACATTATCCTTTCCCTTGTGTAATTACCTTAACAAGCTCCAGCTGTTTTTATCCTAAGAAGGTTTACTCCCTGATATACAGCTGCCTACCCCCTTCGTAAGTGCAGGTCCTAAATGAGCTTTTTTCTCTGTTCCCTCACCACAATCCAGATTCTTTTGGGGAGTTACCAGTACAGTCACCATACCAGGAATTACTTAATTTATTAAACTACTGCTTTTCTTAATCTCAGTGGAGATATTTACTGATAAACAGCTACGTACGCAGCATGTTCATGTCGTTCCTAAATGAGCTTTTATCTCTCTCCCCTCACCACAAATCAGATTCTACTGAGGAGTTCCCAGTACATTATCCTTTCCCCTTTGTAATTAATTTAACAAGCTCCAGCTTTTTTTATGTTCAGAAGTTTTACTCGCTGATATACAGCTGCCTACCCCCTTCGTAAGGGCAGCTCCTAAATGAGCTTTTTTCTCTGTTCCCTCACCACAATCCAGATTCTTTTGGGGAGTTACCAGTACAGTAACCATACCATTAAGTACTTAATTTATTAAGCTACTGCTTTTCTTAATCTCAGTGGAGATATTTACTGATAAACAGCTACCTATGCAGCATGTTCATGTCGTTCATAAATGAGCTTTTATCTCTCTCCCCTCACCACAAATCAGATTCTTCTGAGGAGTTCCCAGTACATTATCCTTTCCCCTGTGTAATTACCTTAACAAGCTCCAGCTGTTTTTATTCTCAGATGGTATACTCCCTGATATACAGCTGCCAACCCCTTCGTAAGTGCAGGTCCTAAATGAGCTTTTTTCTCTGTTCCCTCACCACAATCCAGATTCTTTTGGTAAGTTACCAGTACAGTAACCATACCAGGAAGTACTTAATTTATTAAGCTACTGCTTTTCTTAATCTCAGTGGAGATATTTACTGATAAACAGGTACCTACGCAGCATGTTCATGTCGTTCCTAAATGAGCTTTTATCTCTCTCACCTCACCACAAATCAGATTCTTCTGAGGAGTTCCAAGTACACTATCCTTTCCCCTGTGTAATTCCCTTAACAAGCTCCAGCTGTTTTTATTCTCAGAAGGTTTACTCCCTGATATACAGCTGCCTACCCCCTTCGTAAGTGCAGGTCCTAAATGAGCTTTTTTCTCTGTTCCCTCACCACAATCCAGATTCTTTTGGGGAGTTACCAGTACAGTAACCATACCAGGAAGTACTTAATTTATTAAGCTACTGCTTTTCTGAATCTCAGTGGAGATATTTACTGATAAACAGCTACCTACGCAGCAAGTTCATGTCGTTCTTAAATGAGCTTTTATCTCTCTCCCCTCACCACAAATCAGATTCTTCTGAGTAGTTCCCAGTACATTATCCTTTCCCCTGTGTAATTACCTCAACAAGCTCCAGCTGTTTTTGTTCTCAGAATGTTTACTCCCTGATATACAGCTGACTACGCCCTTCGTAAGTGCAGGTCCTAAATGAGCTTTTTTCTCTGTTCCCTCACCACAATCCAGATTCTTTTCGGGAGTTACTAGTACAGTAAACATACCAGGAAGTACTTAATTTATTAAGCTACTGCTTTTGTTAATCTCAGTGGAGATATTTACTGATAAACAGCTACCTACGCAGCATGTTCATGTCGTTCCTAAATGAGCTTTTATCTCTCTTCCCTCACCACAAATCAGATTCTTCTGAGGAGTTCCCAGTACATTATCCTTTCCCCTGTGTAATTACCTTAACAAGCTCCAGCTGTTTTTATTCTCAAAAGTATTACTCCCTGATATACAGCTGCCTACCCCCTTCATAAGTGCAGGTCCTAAATGAGCTTTTTTCTCTGTTCCCTCACCACAATCCAGATTCTTTTGGGGAGTTACCAGTACAGTAACCATACCAGGAAGTACTTAATTTATTAAGCTACTGCTTTTCTTAATCTCAGTGGAGATATTTACTGATAAACAGTTACCTACGCAGCATGTTCATGTCGTTCCTAAATGAGCATTTATCTCTCTCCCCTCACCACAAATCAGATTCTTCTGAGGAGTTCCCAGTACATTATCCTTTCCCCTGTGTAATTACCTTAAGAAGCTCCAGCTGTTTTTATTCTCAGAATGTTTACTCTGTGATATACAGCTGCCTACACCCTTCGTAAGTGCAGGTCTTAATAAGCTTTTTTCTCTGTTCCCTCACCACAATCCAGATTCTTTTGTGGATTTACCAGTACAGTAACCATACCAGGAAGTACTTAATTTATTAAGCTACTGCATTTCTTAATCTCAGTGGAGATATTTACTGGTAAACTGCTACCTACGCAGCATGTTCATGTCGTTCCTAAATGAGCCTTTATCTCTCTCCCCTCACCACAAATCAGACTCTTCTGAGGAGTTCCCAGTACATTATCCTTTCCCCTGTGTAATTACCTTAACAAGCTCCAGCTGTTTTTATTCTCAGAAGGTTTACTCCCTGATATACAGCTGCCTACCCCCTTCGTAAGTGCAGGTCCTAAATGAGCTTTTTTCTCTGTTCCCTCACCACAATCCAGATTCTTTTTGGGAGTTACCAGTACAGTAACCATACCAGGAAGTACTTAATTCATTAAGCTACTGCTTTTCTTAATCTCAGTGGAGATATTTACTGATAAACATCTACCTACGCAGCATGTTCATGTCGTTCCTTAAATGAGCTTTTATCTCTCTCCCCTCACCACAAATCAGATTCTTCTGAGGAGTTCCCAGTACATTATCCTTTCCCCTGTGTAATTACCTTAACTAGCTCCAGCTGTTTTTATTCTCAGAAGGATTACTCCCTGATATACAGCTGCCTACCCCCTTCGTAAATGCAGGTCCTAAATGAGCTTTTTTCTCTGTTCCCTCACCACAATCCAGATTCTTTTCGGTAGTTACCAGTACAGTAATGATACCAGGAAGTACTTAAATTATTAAGCACTGCTTTTCTTAATCTCAGTGGAGATATTTACTGATAAACAGCTACCTACGCAGCATGTTCATGTCGTTCCTTAAATGAGCTTTTATCTCTCTCCCCTCACCACAAATCAGATTCTTCTGAGGAGTTCCCAGTACATTATCCTTTCCCCTGTGTAATTACCTTAACTAGCTCCAGCTGTTTTTATGCTCAGAAGGATTACTCCCTGATATACAGCTGCCTACCCCCTTCGTAAATGCAGGTCCTAAATGAGCTTTTTTCTCTGTTCCCTCACCACAATCCAGATTCTTTTCGGTAGTTACCAGTACAGTAACGATACCAGGAAGTACTTAATTTATTAAGCACTGCTTTTCTTAATCTCAGTGGAGATATTTACTGATAAACAGCTACCTACTCAGCATGTTCATGTCGTTCCTAAATGAGCTTTTATCTCTCTCCCCTCACCACAAATCAGATTCTTCTGAGGAGTTCCCAGTACATTATCCTTTCCCCTGTGTAATTACATTAACAAGCTCCAGCTGTTTTTATTCTCAGAAGGTTTACTCCCTGATATACAGCTGCCTAGCCCCTTCGTAAGTGCAGGTCCTAAATGAGCTTTTTTCTCTGTTCCCTCACCACAATCCAGATTGTTTTGGGGAGTTACCAGTACAGTATCCATAGCAGGAAGTACTTAATATATTAAGCTACTGCTTTTCTTAATCTCAGTGGAGATATTTACTGATAAACAGCTACGTATGCAGCATGTTCATGTCCTTCCTAAATGATCTTTTATCTCTCTCCCCTCAGCACAAATCAGATTCTTCTGAGGTGTTCCCAGTACATTATCCTTTCCCCTGTGTAATTACCTTAACAAGCTCCAGCTGTTTTTATTCTCAGAAGGTTTACTCCCTGATATACAGCTGACTACGCCCTTCGTAAGTGCAGGTCCTAAATGAGCTTTTTTCTCTGTTCCCTCACCACAATCCAGATTCTTTTGGGGAGTTACCAGTACAGTAACCATACCAGGAAGTACTTAATTTATTAAGCTACCGCTTTTCTTAATCTCAGTGGAGATATTTACTGATAAACAGCTACATATGCAGCATGTTCATGTCGTTCTTAAATGAGCTTTTATCTCTCTCCCCTCACCACAAATCAGATTCTTCTGAGGAGTTCCCAGTACATTTTCCTTTCCCCTGTGTAATTACTTTAACAAGCTCCAGCTGTTTTTATTCTCAGAAGGTTTACTCCCTGATACACAGCTGCCTACCCCCTTCGTAAGTGCAGGTCCTAAATGAGCTTTTTTCTCTGTTCCCTCACCACAATCCAGATTCTTTTGGGGAGTTACCAGTACAGTAACCATACCAGGAAGTAGTTAATTTATTAAGCTACCGCTTTTCTTAATCTCAGTGGAGATATTTACTGATAAACAGCTACCTACGCAGCATGTTCATGTCGTTCCTACATAAGCTTTTATCTCTCTCCCCTCACCACAAATCAGATTCTTCTGAGGAGTTCCCAGTACATTATCCTTGCCCCTGTGTAATTACCTTAACAAGCTCCAGCTGTTTTTATTCTCAAAAGTTTTACTCCCTGATATACAGCTGCCTACCCCCTTCGTAAGTGCAGGTCCTAAATGAGCTTTTTTCTCTGTTCCCTCACCACAATCCAGATTCTTTTGGGGAGTTACCAGTACAGTAACCATACCAGGAAGTACTTAATTTATTAAGATACTGCTTTTCTTAATCTCACTGGAGATATTTACTGATAAACAGCTACCTACGCAGCATGTTAATGTCGTTCCTAAATGAGCTTTTATGTCACTCCCCTCACCACAAATCAGATTCTTCTGAGGAGTTCCCAGTACATTATCCTTTCCCCTGTGTAATTACCTTAACAAGCTCCAGCTGTTTTTATTCTCAGAAGGTTTACTCCCTGATATACAGCTGCCTACCCCCTTCGTAAGTGCAGGTCCTAAATGAGCTTTTTTCTCTTTTCCCTCACCACAATCCAGATTCTTTTGGGGAGTTACCAGTACAGTAACCATACCAGGAAGTACTTAATTCATTAAGCTACTGCTTTTCTTAATCTCAGTGGAGATATTTACTGATAAACAGCTACCTACGCAGCATGTTCATGTCGTTCCTTAAATGAGCTTTTATCTCTCTCCCCTCACCACAAATCAGATTCTTCTGAGGAGTTCCCAGTACATTATCCTTTCCCCTGTGTAATTACCTTAACTAGCTCCAGCTGTTTTTATTCTCAGAAGGATTACTCCCTGATATACAGCTGCCTACCCCCTTCGTAAGTGCAGGTCCTAAATGAGCTTTTTTCTCTGTTCCCTCACCACAATCCAGATTCTTTTCGGTAGTTACCAGTACAGTAACCATACCAGGAAGTACTTAATTTATTAAGCCCTGCTTTTCTTAATCTCAGTGGAGATATTTACTGATAAACAGCTAGCTACTCAGCATGTTCATGTCGTTCCTAAATGAGCTTGCATCTCTCTCCCCTCACCACAAATCAGATTCTTCTGAGGAGTTCCCAGTACATTATCCTCTCCCCTGTGTAATTACCTTAACAAGCTCCAGCTGTTTTTATTCTCAAAAGGTTTACTCCCTGATATACAGCTGCCTACCCCCTTCGTAAGTTCAGGTCCTAAATGAGCTTTTTTCTCTGTTCCCTCACCACAATCCAGATTCTTTTGGGGAGTTACCAGTACAGTAACCATACCAGGAAGTACTTAATTCATTAAGCTACTGCTTTTCTTAATCTCAGTGGAGATATTTACTGATAAACAGCTACCTACGCTGCATGTTCATGTCGTTCCTTAAATGAGCTTTTATCTCTCTCCCCTCACCACAAATCAGATTCTTCTGAGGAGTTCCCAGTACATTATCCTTTCCCCTGTGTAATTTCCTTAACTAGCTCCAGCTGTTTTTATTCTCAGAAGGATTACTCCCTGATATACAGCTGCCTAACCCCTTCGTAAGTGCAGGTCCTAAATGAGCTTTTTTCTCTGTTCCCTCACCACAATCCAGATTCTTTTCGGTAGTTACCAGTACAGTAACGATACCAGGAAGTACTTAATTTATTAAGCACTGCTTTTCTTAATCTCAGTGGAGATATTTACTGATAAACAGCTACCTACTCAGCATGTTCATGTCGTTCCTAAATGAGCTTTTATCTCTCTCCCCTCACCACAAATCAGATTCTTCTGAGGAGTTCCCAGTACATTATCCTTTCCCCTGTGTAATTACCTTAACAAGCTCCAGCTGTTTTTATTCTCAGAAGGTTTACTCCCTGATATACAGCTGCCTAGCCCCTTCGTAAGTGCAGGTCCTAAATGAGCTTTTTTCTCTGTTCCCTCACCACAATCCAGATTGTTTTGGGGAGTTACCAGTACAGTAACCATACCAGGAAGTACTTAATTCATTAAGCTACTGCTTTTCTTAATCTCAGTGGAGATATTTACTGATAAACAGCTTCCTACTCAGCATGTTCATGTCGTTCCTAAATGAGCTTTTATCTCTCTCCCCTCACCACAAATCAGATTCTTCTGAGGAGTTCCCAGTACATTTTCCTTTCCCCTGTGTAATTACCTTAACAAGCTCCAGCTGTTTTTATTCTCAGAAGGTTTACTCCCTGATATACAGCTGCCTACCCCCTTCGTAAGTGCAGGTCCTAAATGAGCTTTTTTCTCTGTTCCCTCACCACAATCCAGATTCTTTTGGGGAGTTACCAGTACAGTAACCATACCAGGAAGTACTTAATTTAGTAAGCTACTGCTTTTCTTAATCTCAGGGGAGATATTTACTGATAAACAGCTACCTATGCAGCATGTTCATGTCGTTCCTACATAAGCTTTTGTCTCTCTCCCCTCACCACAAATCAGATTATTCTGAGGAGTTCCCAGTACATTATCCTCTCCCCTGTGTAATTACCTTAACAAGCTCCAGCTGTTTTTATTCTCAGAAGGTTTACTCCCTGATATACAGCTGCCTACCCCCTTCGTAAGTGCAGGTCCTAAATGAGCTTTTTTCTCTGTTCCCTCACCACAATCCAGATTCTTTTGGGGAGTTACCAGTACAGGAACCATACCAGGAAGTACTTAAATTATTAAGCTACTGCTTTTCTTAATCTCAGTGGAGATATTTACTGATAAACAGCTACGTACGCAGCATGTTCATGGTGTTCCTAAATGAGCTTTTATCTCTCTCTCCTCACCACAAATCAGATTCTTCTGAGGAGTTCCCAGTACATTATCCTTTCCCCTGTGTAATTACCTTAACAAGCTCCAGCTGTTTTTATTCTCAGAAGGTTTACTCCCTGATATGCAGCTGCCTACCCCCTTCGTAAGTGCAGGTCCTAAATGAGGTTTTTTCTCTGTTCCCTCACCACAATCCAGATTCTTTTGGGGAGTTACCAGTACAGTAACCATACCAGAAGTACTTAATTTATTAAGCTATTGATTTTCTTAATCTCAGTGGAGATATTTACTGATAAACAGCTACCTACGCAGCATATTCATGTCGTTCCTAAATGAGCTTTTATCTCTCTCCCCTCACCACAACTCAGATTCTTCTGAGGAGTTCCCAGTACATTATCCTTTCCCCTGTGTAATTACCTTAACAAGCTCCAGCTCTTTTTATTCTCAGAAGGTTTACTCCCTGATATACAGCTGCCTACCCCCTTCGTAAGTGCAGGTCCTAAATGAGCTTTTTTCTCTGTTCCCTCACCACAATCCAGATTCTTTTGGGGAGTTACCAGTACAGTAACCATACCAGGAAGTACTTAATTTTTAACCTACTGCTTTTCTTAATCTCAGTGGAGATATTTACTGATAAACAGCTACCTACGCAGCATGTTCAAGTCGTTCCTAAATGAGCCTTTATCTCTCTCCCCTCACCACAATTCAAACTCTTCTGAGGAGTTCCCAGTACATTATCCTTTCCCCTGTGTAATTACCTTAACAAGCTCCAGCTGTTTTTATTCTCAGAAGGTTTACTCCCTGATATACAGCTGCCTACCCCCTTTGTAAGTGCAGGTCCTAAATGAGCTTTTTTCTCTGTTCCCTCACCACTATCCAGATTCTTTTGGGGAGTTACCAGTACAGTAACCATACCAGGAAGTACTTAATTAATTAAGCTACTGCTTTTCTTAATCTCAGTGGAGATATTTACTGATAAACAGCTACCTACGCAGCATGTTCATGTCGTTCCTAAATGAGCTTTTATGTCTCTCCCCTCACCACAAATCAGATTCTTCTGAGGAGTTCCCAGTACATTATCCTTTCCCCTGTGTAATTACATTAACAAGCTCCAGCTGCTTTTATTCTCAGAAGGTTTACTCCCTGATATACAGCTGCCTACCCCCTTCGTAAGTGCAGGTCCTATATGAGCTTTTTTCTCTGTTCCCTCACCACAATCCAGATTCTTTTGGGGAGTTACCAGTACAGTAACCATACCAGGAAGTACTAAATTTATTAAGCTACTGCTTTTCTTAATCTCAGGGGAGATATTTACTGAGAAACAGCTATGTTCGTACCATGTTCATGTCGTTCCTAAATGAGCTTTTATCTCTCTCCCCTCACCACAAATCAGATTCTTCTGAGGAGTTCCCAGTACATTATCCTTTCCCCTGTGTAATTACCTTAACAAGCTCCAGCTGTATTTATTCTCAGAAGGTTTACTCCCTGATATACAGCTGCCTACCCACTTTGTAAGTGCAGGTCCTAAATGAGCATTTTTCTCTGTTTCCTCACCACAATCCAGATTCTTTTGGGGAGTTACCAGTACAGTAACCATACCAGGAAGTACTTAATTTATTAAGCTACTGCTTTTCTTAATCTCAGTGGAGATATTTACTGATAAACAGCTACCTACGCAGCATGTTCATGTCGTTCCTAAATGAGCTTTTATCTCTCTCCCCTCACCACAAATCAGATTCTTCTGAGGAGTTCCCAGTACATTATCCTTTCCCCTGTGTAATTACCTTAACAAGCTCCAGATGTTTTTATTCTCAGAAGATTTACTCCCTGATATACAGCTGCCTACCCCCTTCGTAAGTGCAAGTCCTAAATGAGCATTTTTCTCTGTTCCCTCACCACAATCCAGATTCTTTTGGAGAGTTACCAGTACAGTAACCATACCAGGAAGTACTTAATTTATTAAGCTACGGCTTTTCTTAATCTCAGTGGAGATATTGACTGATAAACAGCTTCATACGCAGCATGTTCATGTCGTTCCTAAATGAGCTTTTATCTCTCTCCCCTCACCACAAATCAGATTCTTCTGAGGAGTTCCCAGTACATTATCCTTTCCCCTGTGTATTTACCTTAACAAGCTCCAGCTGTTTTTATTCTCAGAAGGTTTACTCCCTGATAAACAGCTGCCTACCCCCTTCGTAAGTGCAGGTCCTCAATGAGCTTTTTTCTCTGTTCCCTCACCACAATCCAGATTCTTTTGGGGAGTTACCAGTACAATAACCATACCAGGAAGTACTTGATTCATTAAGGTACTGCTTTTTTAATCTCAGTGGAGATATTTACTGATAAACAGCTACGTACGCAGCATGTTCATGTCGTTCCTAAATGAGCTTTTATCTCTCTCCCCTCACCACAAATCAGATTCTTCTGAGTAGTTCCCAGTACATTATCCTTTCCCCTGTGTAATTACCTTAACAAGTTCCAGCTGTTTTTATCCTCAGAAGGTCTACTCCCTGATATACAGCTGCCTACCCCCTTCGTAAGTGCAGGTCCTAAATGAGCTTTTTTCTCTGTTCCCTCACCACAATCCAGATTCTTTTGGGGAGTTACCAGTACAGTAACCACACCAGGAAGTACTTAATTTATTAAGCTACTGCTTTTCTTAATCTCAGTGGAGATATTTACTGATAAACACCTACCTAAGCAGCATGGTCATGCCGTTCCTAAATGAGCTTTTATTTCTCTCCCCTCACCATAAATCAGATTCTTCTGAGGAGTTCCCAGTACATTATCCTTTCCCCTGTGTAATTACCTTAACAAGCTCCAGCTGTTTTTATTCTCAGAAGGTTACTCCGTGATATACAGCTGCCTACCCCCTTCGTAAGTGCAGGTCCTAAATGAGCTTTTTTCTCTGTTCCCTCACCACATTCCAGATTCTTTTGGGGAGTTACCATTATAGTAACCATACCAAGAAGTACTTAATTTATTAAGCTACGGCTTTTCTTAATCTCAGTGGAGATATTTACTGATAAACTGCTACCTACGCAGCATGTTCATGTCGTTCCTAAATGAGCTTTTATCTCTCTCCCCTCACCACAAATCAGATTCTTCTGAGGATTTCCCGGTACATTATTCTTTCCTCTGTGTAATTACCTTAACAAGCTCCAGCTGTTTTTATTCTCAGAAGGTTAACTCCCTGATATACAGCTGCCTACCCCCTTCGTAAGTGCAGGTCTTAAATGAGCTTTTTTCTCTGTTCCCTCAGCACAATCCAGATTCTTTTCGGGAGTTCCCAGTACAGTAACCATACCAGGAAGTACTTAATTTCTTTAGCTACTGCTTTTCTTAATCTCAGTGGAGATATTTACTGATAAACAGCTACCTACGCAGCATGTTCATGTCGTTTCTAAATGAGCTTTTATCTCTCTCCCCTCACCACAAATCAGATTCTTCTTACGAGTTCCCAGTACATTATCCTTTCCCCTGTGTAATTACCTTAACAAGCTCCAGCTATTTTTATTCTCAGAAGGTTTACTCCCTGATATACAGCTGCCTACCCCTTCATAAGTGCAGGTCCTAAATGAGCTTTTTTCACTGTTCCCTCACCAAAATCTAGATTCTTTTGGGGAGTTACCAGTACAGTAACCATACCAGGAAGTACTTAATTTATTAAGCTACTGCTTTTCTTAAACTCAGTGGAGATATTTACTGATAAACACCTACCTAAGCAGCATGGTCATGTCGTTCATAAATGAGCTTTTATTTCTCTCCCCTCACCACAAATCAGATTCTTCTGAGGAGTTCCCAGTACATTATCATTTCCCCTGTGTAATTACCTTAACAAGCTCCAGCTGTTTTTATTCTCAGAAGGTTTACTCCATGATATACAGCTGCCTACCCCCTTCGTAAGTGCAGGTCCTAAATGAGCTTTTTTCTCTGTTCGCTCACCACAATCCAGATTCTTTTGGGGAGTTACCAGTACAGTAACCACACCAGGAAGTACTTAATTTATTAAGCTACTGCTTTTCTTAATCTCAGTGGAGATATTTACTGATAAACAGCTACCTACGCAGCATGTTCATGTCGTTCCTAAATGAGCTTTTATCTCTCTCCGCTCACCACAAATCAGATTCTTCTGAGGAGTTCCCAGTACATTACGCTTTCCCCTGTGTAATTACCTTAACAAGCTCCAGCTGTTTTTATTCTCAGAAGGTTTACTCCCTGATATACAGCTGCCTAAACCCTTCGTAAGTGCAGGTCCTAAATGAGCTTTTTTCTCTGTTCCCTCACCACAATGCAGATTCTTTTGGGGAGTTACCAGTACAGTAACCATACCAGGAAGTACTTAATTTATTAAGCTACTGCTTTTCTTAATCTCAGTGGAGATATTTACTGATAAACTGCTACGTACGCAGCATGTTCATGTCGTTCCTAAATGAGCTTTTATCTCTCTCCCCTCACCACAAATCAGATTCTTCTGAGGAGTTCCCAGTACATTATCCTATCCCCTGTGTAATTACCTTAACAAGCTCCAGCTGTTTTTATTCTCAGAAGGTTTACTCCCTGATATACAGCTGCCTATCCCCTTCGTAAGTGCAGGTCCTAAATGAGCTTATTTCTCCTTTCCCTCACCAAAATCCAGATTCTTTTGGGGAGTTACCAGTACAGTAACCATACCAGGAAGTACTTAATTTATTAAGCTACTGCTTTTCTTAATCTCAGTGGAGATATTTACTGATAAACAGCTACCTACGCAGCATGTTCAGGTCGTTCCTAAATGAGCTTTTATCTCTTTCCCCTCACCACAAATCAGATTCTTCTGAGGAGTTCCCGGTACATTATCCTTTCCCCTGTGTAATTACCTTAACAAGCTCCAGCTTTTTTTATTCTCAGAAGGTTTACTCCCTGATATACAGCTGCCTACCCCCTTCGTAAGTGCAGGTCCTAAATGAGCTTTTTTCTCTGTTCCCTCACCACAATCCAGATTCCTTTCTGGAGTTACCAGTACAGTAACCATACCAGGAAGTACTTAATTTATTAAGCTACTGCTTTTTTAATCTCAGTGGAGATATTTACTGATAAACAGCTACCTACGCAGCATGTTCATGTCGTTCCTAAATGAGCTTTTATCTCTCTCCGCTCACCACAAATCAGATTCTTCTGAGGAGTTCCCGGTACATTATCCTTTCCCCTGTGTAATTACCTTAACAAGCTCCAGCTGTTTTTATTCTCAAAAGGTTTACTCCCTGATATACAGCTGCCTAACCCCTTCGTAAGTGCAGGTCCTAAATGAGCTTTTTTCTCTGTTCCCTCACCACAATCCAGATTCTTTTGGGGAGTTACCAGTGCAGAAACTATACCAGGAATTACTTAATTTATTAAGCTACTGCTTTTCTTAATCTCAGTGGAGATATTTACTGATAAACAGCTATGTACGCAGCATGCCCATGTCGTTCCTAAATGAGCTTTTATCTCTCTCCAATCACCACAAATCAGATTCTTCTGAGGAGTTCCCAGTACATTATCCTTTCCCCTGTGTAATTACCTTAACAAGCTCCAGCTGTTTTTATTCTCAGAAGGTTTACTCCCTGATATACAGCTGCCTACCCCCTTCGTAAGTGCAGGTGCTAAATGAGCTTTATTCTCTATTCCCTCACCACAATCCAGATTCTTTTGGGGAGTTACCAGTACAGTAACCATACCAGGAAGTACTTAATTCATTAAGCTACTGCTTTTCTTAATCTCAGTGGAGATATTTACTGATAAACAGCTACATACGCAGCATGTTCATGTCGTTCCTAAATGAGCTTTTATCTCTCTCCCCTCACCACAAATCAGATTCTTCTGAGGAGTTCCCAGTACATTATCCTTTCCCCCGTGTGAAATACCTTAACAAGCTCCAGCTGTTTTTATTCTCAGAAGGTTTACTCCCTGATATACAGCTGCCTACCCCCTTCGTAAGTGCAGGTCCAAAATGAGCTTTTTTCTCTGTTCCCTCACCACAATCCAGATTCTTTTGGGGAGTTACCAGTACAGTAACCATACCAGGAAGTACTTAATTTATTAAGCTACTGCTTTTCTTAATCTCAGTGGAGATATTTACTGATAAACAGCTACCTACTCAGCATGTTCATGTCGTTCCTATATGAGCTTTTATCTCTCTCCCCTCAACACAAATCAGATTCTTCTGAGGAGTTCCCAGTACATTATCCTTTCCCCTGTGTAATTACCTTAACAAGGTCCAGCTGTTTTTATTCTCAGAAGGTTTACTCCCTGATATACAGCTGCCTACCCCCTTCGTAAGTGCAGGTCCTAAATGAGCTTTTTTCTCTGTTCCCTCACCACAATCCAGATTCTTTTGGGGAGTTACCAGAACAGTAACCATACCAGGAAGTACTTAATTTATTAAGCTACTGCTTTTCTTAATCTCAGTGGAGATATTTACTGATAAACAGCTACATACGCAGCATATTCATGTCGTTCCTAAATGAGCTTTTATCTCTCTCTCCTCACCACAAATCAGATTCTTCTGAGGAGTTCCCAGTACATTATCCTTTCCCCTGTGTAATTTCCTTAACAAGCTCCAGCTGTTTTTATTCTCAGAAGGTTTACTCCCTGATATACAGCTGCCTACCCCCTTCTTAAGGGCAGGTCCTAAATGAGCTTTTTTCTCTGTTCCCTCATCACAATCCAGATTCATTTGGGGAGTTACCAGTAGAGTAACCATACCAGGAAGTACTTAATTTATTAATCTACTGCTTTTCTTAATCTCAGTGGAGATATTTACTGATAAACAGGTACCTACGCAGCATGTTCATGTCGTTCCTAAATGAGCTTTTATCTCTCTCCCCTCACCACAAATCAGATTCTTCTGAGGATTTCCCAGTACATTATCCATTCCCCTGTGTAATTACCTTAACAAGCTCCAGCTGTTTTTATTCTCAGAAGGTTTACTCCCTGAAATACAGCTGCCTACCCCCTTCGTAAGTGCAGGTCCTAAATGAGCTTTTTTCTCTGTTCCCTCACCACAATCCAGATTCTTTTGGGGAGTTACCAGTGCAGTAACCATACCAGGAAGTACTTAATTTATTAAGCTACTGCTTTTCTTAATCTCAGTGGAGATATTTACTGATAAACAGCTAACTACGCAGCATGTTCATGTCGTTCCTAAATGAGCTTTTATCTCTCTCCCCTCACCACAAATCAGATTCTTCTGAGGATTTCCCGGTACATTATCCTTTCCCCTGTGTAATTACCTTAACAAGCTCCAGGTGTTTTTATTCTCAGAAGGTTTACTCCCTGATATTCAGCTGCCTACCCCCTTCGTAAGAGCAGGTCCTAAATGAGCTTTTTTCTCTGTTCCCTCACCACAATCCAGATTCTTTTGGGGAGTTACCAGTATAGTAACCATACCAGGAAGTACTTAATTTATTAAGCTACTGCTTTTCTTAATCTCAGTGGAGATATTTACTGATAAACAGCTACTTAAGCAGCATGTTCATGTCGTTCCTAAATGAGCTTATATCTCTCTCCCCTCACCACATATCAGATTCTTCTGAGGAGTTCCCAGTACATTATCCTTTCCCCTGTGTAATTACCTTAACAAGCTCCAGCTGTTTTTATTCTCAGAAGGTTTACTCCCTGATATACAGCTGCCTACCCCCTTCGTAAGTGCAGGTCCTAAATGAGCTTTTTTCTCTGTTCCCTCACCACAATCCAGATACCAGGAAGTACTTAATTTATTAAGCACTGCTTTTCTTAATCTCAGTGGAGATATTTACTGATAAACAGCTACCTACGCAGCATGTTCATGTCGTTCCTAAATGAGCTTTTATCTCTCTCCCCTCACCACCAATCAGATTCTTCTGAGGAGTTCCCAGTACATTATCCTTTCCCCTATGTAATTACCTTAACAAGCTCCAGCTGTTTTAATTCTCAGAAGGTTTACTCCCTGATATACAGCTGCCTACCCCCTTCGTAAGTGCAGGTCCTAAATGAGCTTTTTTCTCTGTTCCCTCACCACAATCCAGATTCTTTTGGGGAGTTACCAGTACAGTAACCATACCAGGAAGTACTTAATTTATTAAGCTACTGCTTTTCTTAATCTCAGTGGAGATATTTACTGATAAACAGCTACCTACGCAGCATGTTCATGTCGTTCCTAAACGAGCTTTTATCTCTCTCCCCTCACCACAAATCAGATTCTTCTGTGGAGTTCCCAGTACATTTTTCTTTCCCCTGTGTAATTACCTTAACAAGCTCCAGCTGTTTTTATTCTCAGGTTTACTCCCTGATATACAGCTGCCTACCCCCTTCGTAAGTGCTGGTCCTCAATGAGCTTTTTTCTCTGTTCCCTCACCACAATCCAGATTCTTTTGGGGAGTTACCATTACAGTAACCATACCAGGAAGTACTTACTTTATTAAGTTACTGCTTTTCTTAATCTCAGTGGAGATATTTCCTGATAAACAGCTACCTAAGCAGCATGTTCATGTCGTTCCTAAATGAGTTTTATCTCTCTCCCCTCACCACAACTCAGATTCTTCTGAGGACTTCCCAGTACATTATCCTTTCCCCTGTGTAATTACCTTAACAAGCTCCAGCTGTTTTTATTCTCAGAAGGTTTACTCCCTGATATACAGCTGCCTACCCCCTTCGTAAGTGCAGGTCCTAAATGAGCTTTTTTCTCTGTTCCCTCACCACAATCCAATTTCTTTTGGGGAGTTACCAGTACAGTAACCATATCAGGAAGTACTTAATATATTAAGCTACTGCTTTTCTTAATCTCAG
This sequence comes from Perognathus longimembris pacificus, assembly GCF_023159225.1. Taxonomy (NCBI): domain Eukaryota; kingdom Metazoa; phylum Chordata; class Mammalia; order Rodentia; family Heteromyidae; genus Perognathus; species Perognathus longimembris. Next base: position 25,867 of record NW_025956519.1, read on the forward strand.
TGGAGATATTTACTGATAAACAGCTACCTACGCAGCATGTTCATGTCGTTCCTAAATGAGCTTTTATCTCTCTCCACTCACCACAAATCAGATTCTTCTGAGGAGTTCCCAGTACATTATCCTTTCCCCTGTGTAATTACCTTAACAAGCTCCAGCTGTTTTAATTCTCAGAAGGTTTACTCCCTGATATACAGCTGCCTACCCCCTTCGTAAGTGCAGGTCCTAAATGAGCTTTTTTCTCTGTTCCCTCACCACAATCCAGATTCTTTTGGGTAGTTCCCAGTACAGTAACCATACCAGGAAGTACTTAATTTATTAAGCTACTGCTTTTCTTAATCTCAGTGGAGATATTTACTGATAAACAGCTACCTACGCAGCATGTTCATGTCGTTCCTAAATGAGCTTTTATCTCTCCCCCCTCACCAAAAATCAGATTCTTCTAAGGAGTTCCCAGTACCTTATCCTCTCCCCTGTGTAATTACCTTAACAAGCTCCAGATGTTTTTATTCTCAGAAGGTTTACTCCCTGATATACAGCTGCCTACCCCCTTCGTAAGTGCAGGTCCTAAATGAGCTTTTTACTCTGTTCCCTCACCACAATCCAGATTCTTTTGGGGAGTTACCAGTACAGTAACCATACCAGGAAGTACTTAATTTATTAAGCTACTGCTTTTCTTAATCTCAGTGGAGATATTTACTGATAAAAGCTGCCTACGCAGCATGGTCATGTCGTTCCTAAATGAGCTTTTATCTCTCTCCCCTCACCAAAAATCAGACTCTTCTGAGGAGTTCCCAGTACATTATCCTTTCCCCTGTGTAATTACCTTAACAAGCTCCAGCTGTTTTTATTCTCAGAAGGTTTATCCCTGATATACAGCTGCCTACCCCCTTCGTAAATGCAGGTCCTAAATGAGCTTTTTTCTCTGTTCCCTCACCACAATCCAGATTCTATATGGGAGTTACCAGTATAGTAACCATACCAGGAAGTACTTAATTTATTAAGCTACTGCTTTTCTTAATCTCATTGGAGATATTTACTGATAAACAGCTACCTACGCAGCATGTACATGTCGTTCCTAAATGAGCTTTTATCTCTCTCCCCTCACCAAAAATCAGACTCTTCTGAGGAGTTCCCAGTACATTATCCTTTCCCCTGTGTAATTACCTTAACAAGCTCCAGCTGTTTTTATTCTCAGAAGGTTTACTCCCTGATATACAGCTGCCTACCCCCTTCGTAAGTGCAGGTCCTAAATGAGCTTTTTTCTCTGTTCCCTCACCACAATCCAGATACCAGGAAGTACTTAATTTATTAAGCACTGCTTTTCTTAATCTTAGTGGAGATATTTACTGATAAACAGCTACCTACGCAGCATGTTCATGTCGTTCCTAAATGAGCTTTTATCTCTCTCCCCTCACCACAAATCAGATTCTTCTGAGGAGTTCCCAGTACATTTCCTTTCCCCTATGTAATTACCTTAACAAGCTCCAGCTTTTTTAATTCTCAGAAGGTTTACTCCCTGATATACAGCTGCCTACCCCCTTCGTAAGTGCAGGTCCTAAATGAGCTTTTTTCTCTGTTCCCTCACCACAATCCAGATTCTTTTGGGGAGTTACCAGTACAGTAACCATACCAGGAAGTACTTAATTTATTAAGCTACTGCTTTTCTTAATCTCAGTGGAGATATTTACTGATAAACAGCTACCTACGCAGCATGTTCATGTCGTTCCTAAATGAGCTTTTATCTCTCTCCCCTCACCACAAATCAGATTCTTCTGAGGAGTTCCCAGTACATTATCCTTTCCGCTGTGTAATTACCTTAACAAGCTCCAGCTGTTTTAATTCTCAGAAGGTTTACTCCCTGATATACAGCTGCCTACCCCCTTCGTAAGTGCAGGTCCTAAATGAGCTTTTTTCTCTGTTCCCGCACCACAATCCAGATTCTTTTGGGGACTTACCAGTACAGTAACCATACCAGGAAGTACTTAATTTATTAAGCTACTGCTTTTCTTAATCTCAGTGGAGATATTTACTGATAAACAGCTACCTACGCAGCATGTTCATGTCGTTCCTAAATGAGCTTTTATCTCTCTCCCCTCATCACAAATCAGATTCTTCTGACGAGTTCCCAGTACATTATCCTTTCCCCTGTGTACTTACCTTAACAAGCTCCAGCTGTTTTTATTCTCAGAAGGTTTACTCCCTGATATACAGCTGCCTACCACCTTCGTAAGTGCAGGTCCTAAATGAGCTTTTTTGTCTGTTCCCTCACCACAATCCAGATTCTTTTGGGGAGTTACCAGTACAGTAACCATACCAGGAAGTACTTAATTTATTAAGCTACTGCTTTTCTTAATCTCAGTGGAGATATTTACTGATAAACAGCTACTTACGCAGCATGTTCATGTCGTTCCTAAATGAGCTTTTATCTCTCTCCTCTCACCACAAATCAGATTCTTCTGAGGAGTTCCCAGTACATTATCCTTTCCCCTGTGTAATTACCTTAACAAGCTCCAGCTGTTTTTATTCTCAGGTTTACTCCCTGATATACAGCTGCCTACCCCCTTCGTAAGTGCAGGTCCTAAATGAGCTTTTTTGTCTGTTCCCTCACCACAATCCAGATTCTTTTGGGGAGTTACCAGTACAGTAACGATACCAGGAAGTACTTACTTTATTAAGCTACTGCTTTTCTTAATCTCAGTGGAGATATTTACTGATAAACATCTACCTACGCAGCATGTTCATGTCGTTCCTAAATGAGCTTTTATCTCTCTCCCCTCACCACAAATCAGATTCTTCTGAGGAGTCCCCAGTACATTACCCTTTCCCCTGTGTAATTACCTTAACAAGCTCCAGCTGTTTTTATTCTCAGAAGGTTTACTCCCTGATATACAGCTGCCTACCGCCTTCGTAAGTGCAGGTCCTAAATGAGCTTTTTTCTCTGTTCTCTCACCACAATCCAGATTCTTTTGGGGAGTTACCAGTACAGTAACCATACCAGGAAGTACTTAATTTATTAAGCTACTGCTTTTCTTAATCTCAGTGGAGATATTTACTGATAAACAGCTACCTACGCAGCATGTTGATGTCGTTCCTAAATGAGCTTTTATCTCTCTCCCCTCACCACAAATCAGATTCTTCTGAGGAGTTCCCAGTACATTATCCTTTCCCCTGTGTAATTACCTTAACAAGCTCCAGCTGTTTTTATTCTCAGGTTTACTCCCTGATATACAGCTGCCTACCCCCTTCGTAAGTGCAGGTCCTAGATGAGCTTTTTTCTCTGTTCCTCACCACAATTCAGACTCTTTTGGGGAGTTACCAGTACAGTATCCATAGCAGGAAGTACTTAATTTATTAAGCTACTGCTTTTCTTAATCTCAGTGGAGATATTTACTGATAAACAGCTACTTTTGCAGCATGTTCATGTCGTTCCTAAATGAGCTTTTATCTCTCTCCCCTCACCACAAATCAGATTCTTCTCAGGAGTTCCCAGTACATTATCCTTTCCCCTGTGTAATTACCTTAACAAGCTCCAGCTGTTTTAATTCTCAGAAGGTTTACTCCCTGATATACAGCTGCCTACCCCCTTCGTAAGTGCAGGTCCTAAATGAGCTTTTTTCTCTTCCCTCACCAAAATCCAGATTCTTTTGGGGAGTTACCAGTACAGTAACCATACCAGGAAGTACTTAATTTATTAAGCTACTGCTTTTCTTAATCTCAGTGGAGATATTTACTGATAAACTGCTACCTACGCTGCATGTTCATGTCGTTCCTAAATGAGCTTTTATCTCTCTCCCCTCACCACAAATCAGATTCTTCTGAGGAGTTCCCAGTACATTATCCTTTCCCCTGTGTAATTCCCTTAACAAGCTCCAGCTGTTTTTATTCTCAGAAGGTTTACTCCCTGATATACAGCTGCCTACCCCCTTCGTAAGTGCAGGTCCTAAATGAGCTTTTTTCTCTGTTCCCTCACCACAATCTAGATTCTTTTGGGGAGTTACCAGTACAGTAATAATACCATTAAGTACTTAATTTATTAAGCTACTGCTTTTCTTAATCTCAGTGGAGATATTTACTGATAAACATCTACTTTTACAGCATATTCATGTCGTTCCTAAATGAGCTTTTATCTCTCTCCCTCACCACAAATCAGATTCTTCTGAGGAGTTCCCAGTACATTTTTCTTTCCCCTGTGTAATTACCTTAACAAGCTCCAGCTGTTTTTATTCTCAGGTTTACTCCCTGATATACAGCTGCCTACCCCCTTCGCAAGTGCAGGTCCTCAATGAGCTTTTTTCTCTGTTCCCTCACCACAATCCAGATTCTTTTGGGGAGTTACCAGTACAGTAACCATACCAGGAAGTACTTACTTTATTAAGCTACTGCTTTTCTTAATCTCAGTGGAGATATTTACTGATAAACAGCTACCTACGCAGCATGTTCATGTCGTTCCTAAATGAGTTTTATCTCTCTCCCCTCACCACAACTCAGATTCTTCTGAGGACTTCCCAGTACATTATCCTTTCCCCTGTGTAATTACCTTAACAAGCTCCAGCTGTTTTATTCTCAGAAGGTTTACTCCCTGATATACAGCTGCCTATCCCCTTCGTAAGTGCAGGTCCTAAATGAGCTTTTTTCTCTGTTCCCTCACCACAATCCAATTTCTTTTGGGGAGTTACCAGTACAGTAACCATATCAGGAAGTACTTAATATATTAAGCCACTGCTTTTCTTAATCTCAGTGGAGATATTTACTGATAAACAGCTACCTACGCAGTATGTTCATGTCGTTCCTAAATGAGCTTTTATCTCTCTCCACTCACCACAAATCAGATTCTTCTGAGGAGTTCCCAGTACATTATCCTTTCCCCTGTGTAATTACCTTAACAAGCTCCAGCTGTTTTTATTCTCAGAAGGTTTACTACCTGATATACAGCTGCCTAGCCCCTTCGTAAGTGGAGGTCCTAAATGAGCTTTTTTCTCTGTTCCCTCACCACAATCCAGATTCTTTTGGGGAGTTACCAGTACAGTAACCATACCAGGAAGTACTTCATTTATTAAGCTACTTCTTTTCTTAATCTCAGTGGAGATATTTACTGATAAACAGCGACCTACGCAGCATGTTCATGTCGTTACTAAATGATCTTTTATCTCTCTCCCCTCACCACAAATCAGATTCTTCTGAGGAGTTCCCAGTACATTATCCTTTCCCCTGTGCAATTACCTTAACAAGCTCCTGCTCTTTTTATTCTCAGAAGGTTTACTCCCTGATATACAGCTGCCTACCCCCTTAGTAAGTGCCGGTCCTAAATGAACTTTTTTCTCTGTTCCCTCACCACAATCCAGATTCTTTTGGGGAGTTACCAGTACAGTAACCATACCAGGAAGTACCTTCTTTATTAAGCTACTGCTTTTCTTAATCTCAGTGGAGATATTTACTGATAAACAGCTACCTACGCAGCATGTTCATGTCGTTCCTAAATGAGCTTTTATCTCTCTCTCCTCACCACAAATCAGATTCTTCTGAGGAGTTCCCAGTACATTATCCTTTCCCCTGTGTAATTACCTTAACAAGTCCCTGCTGTTTTTATTCTCAGAAGGTTTACTCCCTGATAAACAGCTGCCTACCCCCTTAGTAAGTGCAGGTCCTAAATGAGCTTTTTTCTCTGTTCCCTCACCACAATCCAGATTCTTTTGGGGAGTTACCAGTACAGTAACCATACCAGGAAGTACTTAATTTATTAAGCTACTGCTTTTCTTAATCTCAGTGGAGTTATTTACTGATAAACAGCTACCTACCCAGCATGTTCATGTCGTTCCTAAATGAGCTTTTATCTCTCTCCCCTCACCACAAATCAGATTCTTCTGAGGAATTCACAGTGCATTATCCTTTCCCCTATGTAATTACCTTAACAAGCTCCAGCTGTTTTTATTCTCAGGTTTACTCCCTGATATACAGCTGCCTACCCACTTCGTAAGTGCATGTCCTAAATGAGCTTTTTTCTCTGTTCCCTCACCACAATCCAGATTCTTTTGGGAAGTTACCAGTACAGTAACCATACCAGGAAGTAATTAATTTATTAAGCTACTGCTTTTCTTAATCTCAGGGGATATATTTACTGATAAACAGCTATGTTCGTACCATGTTCATGTCGTTCCTAAATGAGCTTTTATCTCTCTCCCCTCACCACAAATCAGATTCTTCTGAGGAGTTCGCAGTACATTATCCTTTCCCCTGTGTAATTACCTTAACAAGCTCCAGCTGTTTTTATTCTCCGAAGGTTTACTCCCTGATATACAGCTGCCTAGCCCCTTCGTAAGTGTAGGTCATAAATGAGCTTTTTTCTCTGTTCCCTCACCACAATCCAGATTCTTTTGGGGAGTTACCAGTACAGTATCCATACCAGGAACTACTTAATTTATTAAGCTACTGCTTTTCTTAATATCAGTGGAGATATTTACTGATAAACAGCTACCTACGCAGCATGTACATGTCTTTCCTAAATGAGCTTTTATCTCTCTCCCCTCACCACAAATCAGATTCTTCTGAGGAGTTCACAGTACATTATCCTTTCCCCTGTGTAATTACCTTAACAAGCTCCAGCTGTTTTTATTATCAGAAGGTTTACTCCCTGATATACAGCTGCCTAACCCCTTCGTAAGTGCCGGTCCTCAATGAACTTTTTTCTCTGTTCCCTCACCACAATCCAGATTCTTTTGGGGAGTTACCAGTACAGTAAGCATACCAGGAAGTACCTTCTTTATTAAGCTACTGCTTTTCTTAATCTCAGTGGAGATATTTACTGATAAACAGCTACCTACGCAGCATGTTCATGTCGTTCCTAAATGAGCTTTTATCTCTCTCCCCTCACCACAAATCAGATTTTTCTGAGGAGTTCCCAGTACATTATCCTTTCCCCTGTGTAATTTCCTTAACAAGCTCCAGCTGTTTTTATTCTCAGAATGTTTACTCCCTGATATACAGCTGCCTACCCCTTCGTAAGTGCAGGTCCTAAATGAGCTTTTTTCTCTGTTCCCTCACCACAATCCAGATTATTTTGGGGAGTTACCAGTACAGTAACCATACCAGGAAGTACTTAATTTATTAAGCTACTGCTTTTCTTAATCTCAGTGGAGATATTTACTGATAAACAGCTACCTACGCAGCATGTTCATGTCGTTCCTAAATGAGCTTTTATCTCTCTCCCCTCACCACAAATCAGATTCTTCTGAGGGGGTTCCCAGTACATTATCCTTTCCCCTGTGTCATTACATTAACAAGCTCCAGCTGTTTTTATTCTCAGAAGGTTTACTCCTGATATACAGCTGCCTACCCCTTCGTAATTGCAGGTCCTAAATGAGCTTTTTTCTCTGTTCCCTCACCACAATCCAGATTCTTTTGGGGAGTTACCAGTACAGTAACCATACCAGGAAGTACTAAATTTATTAAGCTACTGGTTTTCCTAATCTCAGTGGAGATATTTACTGATAAACAGCTACCTACGCAGCATGTTCATGTCGTTCCTAAATGAGCTTTTATCTCTCTCCCCTCACCACAAATCAGATTCTTCTGAGGAGTTCCCAGTACATTATCCTTTCCGCTGTGTAATTACGTTAACAAGCTCCAGCTGTTTTTATTCTCAGAAGGTTTACTCCCTGATATACAGCTGCCTACCCCCTTCGTAAGTGCAGGTCCTAAATGAGCTTTTTTCTCTGTTCCCTCACCACAATCCAGATTCTTTTGGGGAGTTACCAGTACAGTAACCATACCAGGAAGTACTTAATTTATTAAGCTACCGCTTTTCTTAATCTCAGTGGAGATATTTACTGATAAACAGCAACCTACGCAGCATGTTCATGTCGTTCCTAAATGAGCTTTTATCTCTCTCCCCTCACCACAAATCAGATTCTTCTGAGGGGTTCCCAGTACATTATCCTTTCCCCTGTGTCATTACATTAACAAGCTCCAGCTGTTTTTATTCTCAGAAGGTTTACTCCCTGATATACAGCTGCCTACCCCTTCGTAATTGCAGGTCCTAAATGAGCTTTTTTCTCTGTTCCCTCACCACAATCCAGATTCTTTTGGGGAGTTAACAGTACAGAAACCATACCAGGAAGTACTTAATCCATTAAGCTACTCCTTTTCTTAATCTCATTGGAGATATTTACTGATAAACAGCTACCTACGCAGCATGTTCATGTCGTTCCTAAATGAGCTTTTATCTCTCTCCCCTCACCACAAATCAGATTCTTCTGAGGAGTTCCCAGTACATTATCCTTTCTCCTGTGTAATTACCTTAACAAGCTCCAGCTGTTTTTATTCTCAGAAGGTTTACTCCCTGATATACAGCTGCCTACCCCCTTCGTAAGTGCAGGTCCTAAATGAGCTTTTTTCTCTGTTCCCTCACCACAATCCAGATTCTTTTGGGGAGTTACCGGTACAGTAACCATACCAGGAAGTACTTAATTTATTAAGCTACTCCTTTTCTTAATCTCAGTGGAGATATTTACTGATAAACAGCTACCTACGCAGCATGTTCATGTCGTTCCTAAATGAGCTTTTATCTCTCTCCCCTCACCACAAATCAGATTCTTCTGAGGAGTTCCCAGTACATTTTCCTTTCCCCTGTGTAATTACCTTAACAAGCTCCAGCTGTTTTTATTCTCAGAAGGTTTACTCCCTGATATACAGCTGCCTACCCCTTCGTAATTGCAGGTCCTAAATGAGCTTTTTTCTCTGTTCCCTCACCACAATCCAGATTCTTTTGGGGAGTTACCAGTACAGTAACCATACCAGGAAGTACTAAATTTATTAAGCTACTGGTTTTCCTAATCTCAGTGGAGATATTTACTGATAAACAGCTACCTACGCAGCATGTTCATGTCGTTCCTAAATGAGCTTTTATCTCTCTCCCCTCACCACAAATCAGATTCTTCTGAGGAGTTCCCAGTACATTATCCTTTCCGCTGTGTAATTACGTTAACAAGCTCCAGCTGTTTTTATTCTCAGAAGGTTTACTCCCTGATATACAGCTGCCTACCCCCTTCGTAAGTGCAGGTCCTAAATGAGCTTTTTTCTCTGTTCCCTCACCACAATCCAGATTCTTTTGGGGAGTTACCAGTACAGTAACCATACCAGGAAGTACTTAATTTATTAGAGCTACCGCTTTTCTTAATCTCAGTGGAGATATTTACTGATAAACAGCAACCTACGCAGCATGTTCATGTCGTTCCTAAATGAGCTTTTATCTCTCTCCCCTCACCACAAATCAGATTCTTCTGAGGGGTTCCCAGTACATTATCCTTTCCCCTGTGTCATTACATTAACAAGCTCCAGCTGTTTTTATTCTCAGAAGGTTTACTCCCTGATATACAGCTGCCTACCCCTTCGTAATTGCAGGTCCTAAATGAGCTTTTTTCTCTGTTCCCTCACCACAATCCAGATTCTTTTGGGGAGTTACCGGTACAGTAACCATACCAGGAAGTACTTAATTTATTAAGCTACTCCTTTTCTTAATCTCAGTGGAGATATTTACTGATAAACAGCTACCTACGCAGCATGTTCATGTCGTTCCTAAATGAGCTTTTATCTCTCTCCCCTCACCACAAATCAGATTCTTCTGAGGAGTTCCCAGTACATTATCCTTTCTCCTGTGTAATTACCTTAACAAGCTCCAGCTGTTTTTATTCTCAGAAGATTTACTCCCTGATATACAGCTGCCTACCCCCTTCGTAAGTGCAGGTCCTAAATGAGCTTTTTTCTCTGTTCCCTCAGCACAATCCAGATTCTTTTGGGGAGTTACCAGTACAGTAACCATACCAGGAAGTACTTAATTTATTAAGCTACTGCTTTTCTTAATCTCAGTGGAGATATTTACTGATAAACAGCTACCTACCTAGCATGTTCATGTCGTTCCTAAATGAGCTTTTATCTCTCTCCCCTCACCACAAATCAGATTCTTCTGAGGAGTTCCCAGTACATTATCCTTTCCGCTGTGTAATTACGTTAACAAGCTCCAGCTGTTTTTATTCTCAGAAGGTTTACTCCCTGATATACAGCTGCCTACCCCCTTCGTAAGTGCAGGTCCTAAATGAGCTTTTTTCTCTGTTCCCTCACCACAATCCAGATTCTTTTGGGGAGTTACCGGTACAGTAACCATACCATGAAGTACTTAATTTATTAAGCTACTGCTTTTCTTAAACTCAGTGGAGATATTTACTGATAAACAGCTACCTACGCAGCATGTTCATGTCGTTCCTAAATGAGCTTTTATCTCTCTCCCCTCACCACAAATCAGATTCTTCTGAGGAGTTCCCAGTACATTTTCCTTTCCCCTGTGTAATTACCTTAACAAGCTCCAGCTGTTTTTATTCTCAGAAGGTTTACTCCCTGATATACAGCTGCCTACCCCCTTCGTAAGTGCAGGTCCTAAATGAGCTTTTTTCTCTTTCCCCTCACCACAATCCATATTCTTTTGCGGAGTTACCAGTACAGTAACCATACCCTGAAGTACTTAATTTATTAAGCTACTGCTTTTTCTTAATCTCAGTGGAGATATTTACTGATAAACAGCTACCTATGCAGCATGTTCATGTCGTTCCTAAATGAGCTTTTATCTCTCTCCCCTCACCACAAATCAGATTCTTCTGAGGAGTACCCAGTACATTATCCTTTCCCCTGTGTAATTACATTAACAAGCTCCAGCTGTTTTTATTCTCAGAAGGTTTACTCCCTGATATACAGCTGCCTACCCCCTTCGTAAGTGCAGGTCCTAAATGAGCTTTTTTCTCTGTTCCCTCACCACAATCCAGATTCTTTTGGGGAGTTACCAGTACAGTAACCATACCAGGAAGTACTTAATTTATTAAGCTATTGCTTTTCTTAATCTCAGTGGAGATATTTACTGATAAACAGCTACCTACGCAGCATGTTCATTTCGTTCCTAAATGAGCATTTATCTCTCTCCCCTCACCACAAATCAGATTCTTCAGAGGAGATCCCAGTACATTATCCTTTCCCCTGTGTAATTACCTTAACAAGCTCCAGCTGTTTTTATTCTCAGAAGGTTTACTCCCTGATATACAGCTGCCTACCCCCTTCGTAAGTGCAGGTCCTAAATGAGCTTTTTTCTCTGTTCCCTCACCACAATCCATATTCTTTTGCGGAGTTACCAGTACAGTAAACATACCCGGAAGTACTTAATTTATTAAGCTACTGGGTTTCTTAATCTCAGTGGAGATATTTACTGATAAACAGCTACCTACGCAGCATGTTCATGTCGTTCCTAAATGAGCTTTTATCTCTCTCCCCTCACCACAAATCAGATTCTTCTGAGGAGTTCCCAGTACATTATCCTTTCTCCTGTGTAATTACCTTAACAAGCTCCAGCTGTTTTTATTCTCAGAAGATTTACTCCCTGATATACAGCTGCCTACCCCCTTCGTAAGTGCAGGTCCTAAATGAGCTTTTTTCTCTGTTCCCTCAGCACAATCCAGATTCTTTTGGGGAGTTACCAGTACAGTAACCATACCAGGAAGTACTTAATTTATTAAGCTACTGCTTTTCTTAATCTCAGTGGAGATATTTACTGATAAACAGCTACCTACCTAGCATGTTCATGTCGTTCCTAAATGAGCTTTTATCTCTCTCCCCTCACCACAAATCAGATTCTTCTGAGGAGTTCCCAGTACATTATCCTTTCCGCTGTGTAATTACGTTAACAAGCTCCAGCTGTTTTTATTCTCAGAAGGTTTACTCCCTGATATACAGCTGCCTACCCCCTTCGTAAGTGCAGGTCCTAAATGAGCTTTTTTCTCTGTTCCCTCACCACAATCCAGATTTCTTTTGGGGAGTTACCGGTACAGTAACCATACCAGGAAGTACTTAATTTATTAAGCTACTGCTTTTCTTAATCTCAGTGGAGATATTTACTGATAAACAGCTACCTAAGCAGCATGTTCATGTCGTTCCTAAATGAGCTTTTATCTCTCTCCCCTCACCACAAATCAGATTCTTCTGAGGAGTTCCCAGTACATTTTCCTTTCCCCTGTGTAATTACCTTAACAAGCTCCAGCTGTTTTTATTCTCAGAAGGTTTACTCCCTGATATACAGCTGCCTACCCCCTTCGTAAGTGCAGGTCCTAAATGAGCTTTTTTCTCTGTTCCCTCACCACAATCCAGATTCTTTTGGGGAGTTACCAGTACAGTAACCATACCAGGAAGTACTTAATTTATTAAGCTATTGCTTTTCTTAATCTCAGTGGAGATATTTACTGATAAACAGCTACCTACGCAGCATGTTCATTTCGTTCCTAAATGAGCATTTATCTCTCTCCCCTCACCACAAATCAGATTCTTCAGAGGAGATCCCAGTACATTATCCTTTCCCCTGTGTAATTACCTTAACAAGCTCCAGCTGTTTTTATTCTCAGAAGGTTTACTCCCTGATATACAGCTGCCTACCCCCTTCGTAAGTGCAGGTCCTAAATGAGCTTTTTTCTCTGTTCCCTCACCACAATCCATATTCTTTTGCGGAGTTACCAGTACAGTAAACGTACCCGGAAGTACTTAATTTATTAAGCTACTGGGTTTCTTAATCTCAGTGGAGATATTTACTGATAAACAGCTACCTACGCAGCATGTTCATGTCGTTCCTAAATGAGCTTTTATCTCTCTCCCCTCACCACAAATCAGATTCTTCTGAGGAGTTCCCAGTACATTATCCTTTCTCCTGTGTAATTACCTTAAAAAGCTCCAGCTGTTTTTATTCTCAGAAGATTTACTCCCTGATATACAGCTGCCTACCCCCTTCGTAAGTGCAGGTCCTAAATGAGCTTTTTTCTCTCTTCCCTCAGCACAATCCAGATTCTTTTGGGGAGTTACCAGTACAGTAACCATACCAGGAAGTACTTAATTTATTAAGCTACTGCTTTTCTTAATCTCAGTGGAGATATTTACTGATAAACAGCTACCTACCTAGCATGTTCATGTCGTTCCTAAATGAG